>NC_056733.1:510306538-510609038 GCF_019279795.1 Protopterus annectens | reverse complement strand
CTGTTATGCAAGTCATTGTTACGGTAATTCGTTGTTTTGAAGGGAATCCATATATTATATATCTATATCTATATATCTATATATAGTTTACTATTTAAATTTCCAATTAGCTTCAGTCAACCAATAAAAAAGGTCAATCTGAAATGCTGAATATGGAATTTTGAATAGTAACCTAAAGCGAAAATGAATACATCGACCACCACAGGTCGATGTATTCAACATTGAAGGAGGTGCTGTCACTCACCTCCTGCTATGCACATTAGCGTACAGTGAACGGTACATTACATGTATGCCCCCTTGCACCCCTCATACCCTCCTGCACATTAAATATATCAATTCCGAAATCACACTTCAGTAAGGAACTGGGCTAATTCCCCATTCCTCACTGAAGAGCGACGTCCCTGCACAATGTTGAACCAAATGATCGACCTACACTACCCATTTGCTGTAGTGTAAGTCGATTGATTTGGGGTCGACATTCTGCCAACAGGGGAAACTGTCTTTCAACCATATACCGGTCGTCGGATGGAGTTTCAAAATTGTCATAGTAAACCTATATGTGTGTGGGTGTGTGTGTGTGATATTGAAGTGCATGTAAGTGCATATAAGAGCAACAAGTTGGCCATAATTTCTTTCACTTTTTACCATAGCTAAACATCAGCAATGCATAAAATAAGTGGCAATCTTTGATGGTCTAGGCTACATATGAAATGAACACATTGCTGGTATACTGGCAGAGTGAGCAGTATTGCTATCTCACAGTGCTTATCTCCCTGAGTTTTGGAGTGTGCATTCATCTTTGTGGAGCCTATATATATGGGTGTTATTCCTGTGCTTTGTATTCTTCCAAACCCCCAAAATTGCGCTGTAGCTGATGTTCGCCCAGTTTGCTTACATAACACATACGTGTGTGTGTGTGTGTGTGTGTGTGTGTGTGTGTATGTCTTGTAGTGGTTTGTCAGGGGCAGTGTGTGTTCCACACTACAATACATATGAATGCATACATAAATATCCTAGGTAATGAAAAACAATAAGGCACAGAATGCATAATAAAACACCTAGACACTTTGACCTTCTGAGAGCTGTCATCCTTGTCTGTATAAATGTCTTAGTACTGTCCTCTGCTTTGGGCCCTACCTGGTCTAAAACTCACCCTGTTCAGAGGTGGGCACAAGGATTACTACTGTTTGTGTGGCGACAAGGGATACTGTGGTCATTATTTTTTTAATGTTCCTCAGTCAAATTTTAGAACTGTGCATTGAAGGTCTCTATAGCTTGTGCACTGACTGCAGGCACAGCAGTTATTATTTATTTGACTTTCCTCAAAATCACACAGAGATGTGCATAGAAAGTCATTATAGCTTGTCTAAGGCCAGTGTAGTCTGTAGAAGCAACAAGTTGGAATGAATTACTGTGAGTATTATTTTTTTACTTTCTTCACAACTGTAATCAAATATGTACACTGGTGGCTATCAAATGGGTGTAAGGGTGAGGAGGCATACTTCATATGCACAGTTGACAGCAACAGGTTGAAATATGTTGCTTTACTCTGTAATTTCACTTCCCTCCTACCTTGAGTTCATAGGAGTATATAGAGGGTGTACACCTTTTGGGGTTAGAGCTGAGACAGCATGCTGTATAGATGGCATCAACTTGCAATACAAGATATGGCCATTTGTCATTTCTCTTCCATCCCAATTTAACACCAGAAGGCTACACAGAAGGAAACTATCTTGTTCTCTCTTTTTTTTTTTTTTTTTTTTTTTTTTTTTTTATAAGTAGAGAGGATTACGATTTATGCAGTCTCACAAGCATTTTATTCTCAATTTGAGGGCTACTGCTAATGGGTTACTAGCAACTACCTTGATATCAACCTTGAACATTAAGCCCTAGACATGAATTACTTGTTCCTTGGAAGAAAAAAAAGTTACTTTCCCACATCATGATTTTTGTTCAGGCCATCACCGCTGGACCAAAGGTTGTATAAAACATCTCTAATATGTACCTTAGAATATTCAAAATCCCATAACTTCTGTTGGTATTGTGGCCCCCAGACCCCCAGCGTAATTAAATTCTTTCCTAGATGGTTACTACAGTATACTCTCAGCATTCTGGATGTGTTGAAAGGATGTAAGAAAAAGCTGAAAAGTAATAAAGCATTTGGTAAAACAAAACAAAATATTCTTGATAGTATGAGGAAGAAAGAATGGGAGGAAAACAGGGGAGTATTGGTTTGGATGCCTAGGTGACGGCAGATAACATGGGTAAGGAATACCATGGAACACTTTGCGTAGGGCTTTATATCAAATAAAGCTTGCCCATGCAGTCACTGAGTAAGACAGTTAAACTGCTGTTTGTGGATGTAACTTACTAAAAGGAACATGACCACCCTGAGGCAAGGAGTATGCATTCATTCTGCAGGGGATGCGGCTTATTTGTCCAGAGATGGAAGAATGAAAAGGTGGCAGTCCTATATATCCACAACCTATCTGCAATTGTGAAGAAAGAAAAATCGCTCTCAGTAATTCATTCCAACTTGTTGCTCCTACAGAGTACACTGGCCCTAGACAAGCTACAGTTAAATGTTTACATACAAAGACTGCTGATAAATGCCACAGACGTTAAAAATAGCACATTGCAAGAGCACTAAAATCATCTTTTACAATACAAGCAGGAGCTTCTCCAAGTAAAACTTGTAATCTGTTTTTACCATGTTATAAGGGCACAGTAATCCCATAAATTTAGTCTATTATAAAAGTTATGTACAGGGACTGCTGAAAGTGAGTGTTCCAGTACTCAGAAAGACTTCACTATTCCATTTTGTGTTGTGTCCATGGGTGCTGATCTGATAGAACATAACAACGGTATTTTACACTATTGTTTTTCCTTATCAGGCTCTTTATCTAGCTTTTGCACAATTTCTTTTTTCTTCCATTTTCCCTGAACCCAATTTAGAATTCTTTTTAGATTTTTAAGTCTCTTGTTTAAGTTTGCTACAGTGACAGGTTTCCATTTCTTAGTCACTTTTTTCTATTTTTTCACCTTTTCTTCACTTTGAAGCAAGTGTGACTGTCAGGCTTTTTAAATACCTTACTTTGGCCGCCATACTAAATTGAAGACAATGTTCGCAAGATTTAGCACTGTGAAATGACACCAAATAAATAAAACTGCATATGAAAATGTTTCTGACAGACTGTTTACTGCAGGCACACTTGTTACCAGAGCCTTTTCACAAATTGCAGACATGTACAATATTCCTAAAATAAACACACTAGTTTTTTAAGAACAAATAAACAAAACACAAACATTTCTGTTCAAGGAATATAGACTAAACTGCTAAAGAATTACCCATAAATTCAGCTTCTGAATACAGAAGAAATGAAGGTGGCAGTGGATAATGTTGGCTTTATCTGGACTGGGTACCAGCTAAATTAAGAACCCGCATAAGGTAAATATTATCCCATAAAAAAGCAGGTATGAATGGTATAAAAATAAATTAGACTGGGTGAGGACTGACTGCACAGACATGAAGCCCACTTTTGCACGATTCCTTCCAAAATAAAATATAAAGTCTGACAACGTTCACTGTCTCACAAGTAATATGACTTTTTAGCAACTACTAAAGCTATAACTGTTTAAACTGAACATGAAATAAAAATAAGTGTTATTCTGAGGCTCAGACTATTTACGCCTAACACATTTTGTTAATTATAGTTATGCTAAAAGGTTAAAAATTCTCAACGTCTTTATTGCTTACTTTTTCTGCAGTTGTAGTCCAGATTTGTGCTGTATTTGACTCTGGGGCCATAAGCAGATTATGAAGTAAAGCAATCACTTCTGCAGCCATACTGTTAGCCACATGGCCACTAATGAAAGGTCTGACTGGATCTGTCCTGCAAAAGAAGCAAAAGCAACAATATTCCTTCAGTGCCTCATCACTTAAAACCAACATGAAAATAAGGCAGTGGATTTTATATTTAACAAGAAATCTGAGTATGAAACAAAAAAACAAGAAATGAACCACTGTGTGCACTGCTGTGTTTTTATACTGTTTTCAATTAAAACTACATTTTTAAGATACAAAGAAACCCAGAGAACTTCTACATCTCACTGCATTAAACTGAATAGATGCAAGCATTTTAATAAGCATTTAACCACCTGGTTTCTGCAGAGCCACTCCAGACCTTTTACACTGGGTCTTCAAGACTTGCCTCTAAGTACGTATCACAAACATTTAGAATTACAGCTGTATGGCCCACATAAAGTTAGTCATCATCATCATTATCTTGACTCCTGGGGTGAATTTCCCCTTATTTCTATGCTGAAGCCTCAGAAGTGGAGAGCGATAGAGTGCACGTGTGTGTTACGTTTTAACATAAACAATTATTTACTTAAGTGATAAGTACTATGCACTGTGATAATTACAGGAAAACAAGACTGTATTTTGGTAATCAGATACAATTAAAAACTTTTATGAAACATTAACAAATGATTAAAACTTAATAAAACAGAATGAAAACTATAGTTTCAGAAATTATACAAATTACATTATTTTTCTGCAAGGCTTAAAGAAATTTTACCTCTAAAAATGGCATTTCGAGGAATTCCCAAAAGAAGCTTTCATATTAGAAAGCAGTGAATGCCACAGCCAAGGTGGAAGGCAGACAAAAGATCAGCCAAAATGCTTCTTGGTACAACACGAGGAATCACTAGTATCTTTTCTTTACCAGAGTGTAACTGATATAACAGAACATAAGCTGTTCGAGATTAAATGGGTTCAGGTCATGTAGTTCTCTTTTGTTAACAATCCCGCTCTGGTAGCAACCGCAAATCACACAACACAGAAGCAGAAGTAATGAGTTAAGTGTAAGGATCTCATGGATTGTGACTTTTGCAGTCACAAACTGCTATCTAAGAAAGTGTCACAAAATCCAGTGCCGACATCACTGCATCAGTCTAGTCAGGAGGATACGAGCACATGAATAACTAATTCAAGATCAGAAAAGAAATCTACTCTTTGATTTGGAATGTTGTTCAGATTACAGCCAAATACTTAACCACAACTGGCACCCTACCTGTAAGTGACAGCATCCTACACAGGTCCAGGAATACGCTTACATCTTGGAACCTTAAGACCAACTTCTGCCTGTTCTCTTCTGTTAAAAAAGGGTGAAGGGAATTTGAGGATCTTATAGTCCCATTCATCAACACTGCTTCAGACTTTGCTGGACTAAACCTTAAAACTGCTACAATTCATATAATTATGGGCAGACGCTAAGAGGTTAATTGCAGTAAAATCAGATATAAAGCAATGGCTGAAGAAGAGGTTTAGTTGAACGTCATCATTTCAATAATGACTCTACATCTCCCCCCAGAATGTTCTGTCTCAATGGGAGTTAGTACAACATCAAGTCTAAGGTTGCCCAATCCAGCCTGCAGCACTCTGCAGGGGACTGGGCAATCAAAGAGATTAATCTTGATGCAAGCTGTTGACTGTACCCCCAACAGGAAAGAGATGAACCAGTGCAGGGCTGCAGGTGTTAAGTCCACAGCAAGTTAATAGCTGCATAATAAGGATCCCATAGTTTAAATTTATCCCAACAATCAGGGAATGTCAAGAGGCGCGTATGAGATTCAAGCTGCTGCATACAGTTGTCTTCAGAATGTTTTTTTTTTTTCCTGGAGGATGAAAGACATTTTTTGGATGAAAAACAGGCTAAGGAGAAAATACAAAAGTTTATCCAACAAAAAGTAAGCCACCAAACAGAAGGGGACTCTGCTTCTCATTTTACTGTCACTAAAGCTCACAGAGAGATTTTGCCAGTGAAAACTTCTCCAGTATTCTAAAGGAAAATGCTTGTGAGAGAAAAAAGCACATGACTGACCAAAAGAATTGGAAGTCCCTTGGACTTGAACTAGAGTCTGGGGCTGGGAGATGAAGATGAACAGGAAGATGACCAGTAACAATGAAATTAGTGAATAAATATGAGATTATAGATAAGGCCACTCTATAACCAGATAGGATAAGTTATTTTGAAAACAAGAATGGAAACTGGCTAGGTTTAAAATGACCTGCCAGGGCAGTTTGCCTAGTACTTACCTGTGATCCTATTATAAAGCATCAACCAAATTTGTGAAATGTGCCTTTGCAAAAAAAAAAAAAGTAGCTGAGAAAGACTGGCCTTTTGTGGAACTTTGTTAAACCTGTGGGTGTACCGTAAACTATATACCCCACTTTTTGTTATTAATGTTTAAAAGGACACTAAAAGAAAAAAATAAATAAGTTTAAATGAAATAAATTTTGTTCTTAATAGTATTTGTATGAAACCTTTAATGATACAGTCTGCATGTTATATAGTAAAGTAGATTTATAGAGTATGCAGTCAGGAGTATCTTAAATGTGGAGGGTGAGGGTGAGTCTTTTCAGTGATCGTTGTATGTGATAAAGCTATTAAAGCAAGCTCATACTTTTTTAGATTTCTGAAATATAGACAATACAATGTAAAAGGCAAAGAAAGGCTCAACAACATCAAGTTTAAGTTAATATGCTGTAATCTTGGGCTGTTGGGTTGGGGGATGGGGTATAAAAGTGCACTGGTTTCCACTTACTTTGTCATAGATGAATAAAAGAATGGATTAATGTCCTTAGCTTAATCTAAAAGCAAGTGTATTCTGTAAGCAACTAGGTCTGACAAATAAGACAAAGTGTTGAATGCCATGAAAAGTGCTAAGTCTCATGCATATGCAATGACACTAGCTTTTTTTTTTGTTTTTACTTTAAAAAGAAGTTATGTACCTACCATAACATTCCATGTTAGTTGTCTTCATCTCGCCTTCTTTCTTGCTGGTTGGGATCGGAGCCAATCCTCGGCTCCGACTCGGCCATCTTTTATAGCTCGAGAGCTGTTTACTGGCTCGAGGTTACCCCTTATCCCATGATGCCTAGCGCTAGCTACCCAGATCTCATTTGTAATAGCTAACCCCAGACATAGCCAGAGAATCAACCTGTCCAAACAAATAGGTTGAGCATACCTGTCATACTATCTAAGTCAGTAGAGGAAACAAACCAGAGAACACTCAGCCAGTGAAACTAAAACTCCTCTCAATCCAATAGGACAGGGGGAAGGAGGGTAGGACGCAAGAAAGAAGGCGAGACGAAGACAACTAACATGGAATGTTATGGTAGGTACATAACTTCTTTATGTTAAGTTGTCTATCTCGCCTTCATTCTTGCTGGTTGGGACAGCGTCCCTAGCACCTACAATCCAGGGCGGATCATTGGAACGGACTCTTCAGAACAGTGGAACCAAAGTCAGCTCTGCTCCTGGAGACCATATCTAGCTTGTAATGAGAAATAAAGGTATGAGGATTTGCCCACGTAGCAGCTGCACAGATAGAATCCATGGGCAACCTAGACTGGAAGGCTACAGAGGTGGCCAAAGCCCTAGTAGAATGACCTTTTGGTTCGATAGGCAACTGTTTGTTTCTCAATTGATAAATTAAAGTAATAACGTGAGAAAACCACCTGGATAAGGTCACTTTGGAAACTGGGAGACCTTGTTTGCCTAGGGCGTATGAAAGAAATAGTTGGTCCTACTTCCTTATAGCCTTAGTCCTATGCAAGTAAAAACGCAATTGTCTATGAAAGTCCAATTGGTGTAATTTGTATTCGGCCTTGTTGGAGTGGTTAGGGAAAAACACAGGAAGGTCAATAGATTGGTTTAAATTGTTTTCTGAGCAGGCTTTCAGAAGGAATGAGGGATTAGTCCTCAGAGCAACCCTGTCCTTATGAAAAACCAAGTATGGAGGACGAACACATAGTGCCTGAAGTTCAGAGACACGTCTGGCTGAAGTAACAGCTACCAGAAAAAGTGTTTTCCAAGACAGAAACTTAATGGAGTAGGATGCTGCAGGTTCAAAGGGGGGCATAATTAAGGAGGTTAGTACCAAATTAAGGTCCCAATGAGGAGGGGGATCTCTCACTGGAGGTCTAAGGAGAGTAGTCCCTCTTAAAAAGGCTTTACAGAGCTTATAAGACATAATGTTTGAATTAGACAACCCAACATGAAAGTTAGAAATGGCCGTCAATTGAACCCTGCCTGTAGCAGATGCGGACTCAGAATGAAAAAGTTGTGCTAGGAACTCCAAAATTTCGTGGACTGGGGCTGAAAAAGGATCTACGTTCCTAGCCTCTGCCCAACAAGAAAAACATTTCTATTTGCTAGCATAAGTCTTTCTAGTTGTGGACTTGTGAGAGGAGACAATAATCTCATGCACGGCCGGGTAAATGCTGGGAAGCCTGGCTATGGTTGGAAGTGGAGCAACCAAGGTGAGCAAGAGTGTTTGGAGGGATTGATGCAGCCCGCCTGACTGATGAATCAGTAGGTCTGGAATCGGATCTAGAGTCCAGAGCTGATCGAGAAGGTAATGGTGCAGGAACGGAAACCGTATCTGTCGAGGCCAGTAAAGGGCAATGAGGATCATTTTGCAAACCAACGGTATTGCTTTCTGTATGAGTTTCGGTATCAGGGGAAATGGAGAGAAGGCATAAAGAAGTCCCTGAGGCCAATCGTGGACTACAGCATCTCTGGGTGTGTGACCTGGAAGTGGAAGAAGGGAGAAGTAGTTGCTGCAATCAAAAAGATCGTAGCAAGGCTGTCCCCATTTGCGGAAGATCAGATCCGTAACTACCTGATTCAGAGACCACTCGTGAGGCATGAGAATAGCTCTGCTGAGCCTGTCCGCTATGACGTTGGACCTCTCAGGGATGTGTGTCACAATCAGAAATCGTTGGAAGGAAATCGCCCACTGTCAGAGACTGAGTGCTTCTCAATATAGGGGGTAGGACCTGGTTCCGCTCTGCTTGTTGATGTACCAGACCACTGACATGTTGTCCGTTTGAATTGCAATGGTCCCAGAAAGGATTGAGTCTTGAAGAGCTTGCAACGCTAGGAGCACGGCTCTCATTTCTAGGACGTTTATATGCAGGTGGTACTCATGAGGTTGCCAAGTACCTTGGACTGTCCTTCCCTGATAATGCCCCCCCACCCTATCAGGGAGGCGTCTGTGGTCACTGTGGCAATCGGAGGGGGCTGAATGAAGGGTCTGCCCTGAGTCACTAGTGGGGAGACCATCCACCAGGAAAGGTGCCTTTTGCATGCTTCTGTAATCATGATCATGTGAGACACGGGCAGCTGTTGGAAAGACCACTGTGTGAACAGAAGCCACTGATGGATCCTCATGTGAAAGTGGGCCAGAGGGATTAGAAGAATTGCCGCTGCCATGGAACCCAGAGTTTGAAGGATGAACCTGACTTGGATCCTTTTGCTCTGTATTAGAATTTGTACTTGCTGGCGAATTGTAGACACCCTTTCTGGCGGTAGCCTTGCGGACATCTTCCTTGTGTCTAAGTCTGCTCCTATATAGGTGATAGATTGACAGGGCAACAAGGCAGATTTTTTGAAGTTTATTGTAATGCCTAGCTGGGAGCAGATTGTGATAGTGTAGCCCCTGGCTTGCAGAAGTTGTTGCCTGGTAGTAGCAGTGAGGAGCCAGTCATCTAGATATGGAAACACCTGGAATCCTCAATGTCTCAGGTGAGCCGTGACCACTGCCATACATTTGGTGAAAACCCTGGGGGCTGTGGTGAGACCAAAGGGCAGCGCTCTGAACTGGTAATGACCGGCTTCCAGCTGGAAGCGAAGGAATCTCCTGGAGCGTCTGTCCATTTTGATGTGGTAGTACGCATCCTGAAGATCTATGGAGCACATCCAATTGTCCTGACCCAGAAAGGGTAGAATGGACTGTAGCGTGACCATCCGAAACTTTGTTCTTTGAACAGACTTGTCTAGTCTGCTGAGATCCAGAATCGGTCTCCAGTCCTCTGTCTTTTTTGGTACCAAAAAGAACCTTGAGTAAGTTCCGGATCCGTGGTCTGCCGGGACTTCCTGGATGACTCTTTTTCTAGCAGTCTTGAAACTTCTATGGCTGCTTGGTCCCTCAGATTGGGTGGAACATCTGGAAGGGATTTTCTCAACGGTAAGGGGGGTTGAGAGAAGGGAATTTTGTAACCTCCGGATATAAGTGACCATACCCATTTGTCTTGCGTTAAATTTTGCCAGGCTTTTGGGTACAGTGAAAGTCTTCCCCCGAATACCTCCAAATGCAGGCAGCCGGGCAACCCTTCAGGGATGCTGAAAGGGCTTCTCAGATAAGGATTCTCTGTTGCCCTGGTTCTGCGGACCCCCTCTGCCACGAAGGCGGCGTCTATTGTTGTTGTTTCCCCCTCTGCCCCTGGAGAAAAAATCACTACGTGTGTCAGGCAAGGCTCCCTGGGATTTTCAGAACCACATTTTACCACTCTTGTGACCCTTGGGGTATGGTCTGGAAGGAGTGGAAAAACAGACACCCACGGCAGAGAGAGTCTTGCCTTCTTGCTCACACCCAGTCAAAGTGTCTTTCACCTGTGGTCCAAAAAGAAAGGAACCATCAAAGGGGGTGTTGTTGAATGACGCTCTAAAGGGTTCCGCAAAGTTACACAGCTGCATCCATGCAGGTCTCCTGAGGGCCACGCCCATATCTGCGGCTCTACTCGCACCATCGGCTGCATGGGAAATGAGCCTCATGGAGGAGTTGACTACAGAATTACGGGTCACCAGCTGGGAAGCCACTTTAGCTTGAGCCCCCTCAGTTGATGGATCTTGAAGGGTATCTCCGAGCTCTTTAAGGAGATCCCTCTGAAGCCGGGTAAAATGGCATAAGTAGTTCAGTGACCTCATAGAAAAGGATGCTGAAGCAAACATTTGCTTCCCGTATCTGTCCATGGTCCTACACTCCTTGTTAGGAGGATGGACAAACGAAGAGGTTTCCGCTAACTCTTTTTTGGTGGCTGCTGCTACCACCATGGGATCAACAGGAACACCTTTGGTAAGGAACTGCTTATCATGGGGTGTTGTGATGAACTTGCCAGGGGGTCTAGGAGTTGGTTCCACTGTATCCAGGGCTGACCAAGCCTTTTGAGCCACCACAGACATAAGTGGATCGAAAAGCGGAGAAACCCAGTAGGTGGAAGGTCGGGAACTGAACGCATCCAGGAATACAGACTCATCCTCGGTAGGGGCTAGGGGATTCCAGTTCCCCCTCTGCTTAAGCATTTTGAGGATGTCCGAAAAGGAAACATCTTCAGAGGGGGATCTTGGGGACCCTTCCAAATCATCTAAGTCTGTACAAGAAGTGACAGATTCAGGGGGAGTCAATGTGCTTCCTCTTGCACTACTTCTTACGAGGGAGCTTCTCTGAATGATCAGGGGAGACCTTGGAAGAAGAGGAAACACCAAATGGGGTGTCCTAGAGTGCCGGTTCCCCACGCTTGGGGTCTTGAGGAGGAGGAGGAGCAGAGGTTGGCACAGGCACTACAGGGGACGGGGCAGATAGTGGAGCTGACTCAGTGGCCAGCACACTCCTCATGACATCGAAGGAGTCCCTGCCACAATGCAGAGAAAACTCCGGTTCCGAGGAAATTGGAATCTTTCTCTGCACCAAGGGAGACGGCTCCAAGGCCAATGTAGGAGCAAAGCTCACCTGCATCGAAGCTCCGAGAGGGAGAATGGGGTTGGACAAGGATCCAATGCCACTCGCCCTCCTCGGAGCCGACGAGGGAGCCCCGGCACCCAGATCCCTCGATGGACGGCACCATTGAGGGAATCAGAGCTGACGATGGAACCGAAGGAGATAAAGATATCGGAGCCGACAGTTCCACTACTCGAACCCCGGCTCCGAGCTCAATGGAGTCGGAGGCGGAACATCGATAGAAGTGGATGGAGCAGACACCTGTTGAGGGCTGGACAACATCTTGGCAAGTGCCTGTGACTTTAGCAACCTACTGACCACTCTCTCCACGTTGTGATCCGAGAGCCTAGAGGATCGAGAGGAGTGAGAAGATCTGTGACTGCGCTCATTTTGCAGCAGGGGAGACCAAGAAGCTGAATGTATCAATTCCAGAGAAGGGGACCTCAGCCTCTTGTGGCTCCACGAAGGCTCCGAAGTTTCTGATGGAGCCGACGGGGAAATAGTCTTATCGGTTCCAGCCGGAACCGAAGTAGCAGGTAGAGTCTGAACCAAAGACGGCTCTGAACTTGGAGCTGACAATTTGGTAGTTTTAGGGGATTTCACAGGCTGAGTGAATCCTGGGGCTTTAAAAGGCCCCTAAGAATAAGCTTATTCCTACACTCCTGCAGAACTCTTGGACTAAATGCATGGCAGATAGAACAAGAGTCCTGCAGGTGCACAGTGCCTAAACAATAGATGCAAGAAGTGTGCCCATCTGTCAGAGACATTTTCTGACAGCATGAGTCACACTTCTTGAACCCAGACACCTTGGATTCTTTGGACATCCTGTAACATAAAATACAATAGCTAACCAATCAAAATACAGTCTACAGAAAAAAGACACAGTACACTACAGACTAAAGCTAAAGTTTTTTTTTTTGATAGGAAATCCTCTAACTCAAATGGCTAGCCTATAAAGAAGGTAGAAGGAAAGCCTCTAACTTAAACAGCTAACCTGACATAAAAGGAATAAGGAGGGGGGCGAGGGGGAGAACTCTCTAAATTAAACAAGTTCTAAAGGGAAGGGAAAGAAGCTACAAATACACACTAGCTAACACAACAAATATAAGACTAAAGATTAACAAAAACCCCTAAGAAAAAGACTATTTCTAATAAAAAGGTTCTATAAAGAAACTTTATACTAGCCTGAGCCAGAAAAACGACACCTCGCAGCTGAAGCAGCAAACGAGATCTGGGTAGCTAGCTCTAGGCATCATGGGATTACGGGGAGCCTCAAGCCAGTTAACAGCTCTCGAGCTATAGAAGATGGCCGAGTCGGAGCTGAGGATCATCTCCGATCCCAACCAGCAAGAATGAAGGCGAGATAGACAACTTAACATCAAATGTTCAGTGGGAGTTAAGAAATCTGCAGTGGAAGGCAGTTGTACATTCCTGAGAGTTCAGAGCATTGCTTGCTGAGGGAAAGGCAAAATTTAAAGGTACAAGGCCAAGCAGTTCAGAATGAAAATAAAGTTTTAAATTACTGGAAGTGAAGAAGAGATAGCAGCTTCCCTGGCAGCCTTTATCCTTCAATGCATTTAATAGAATAGGGTGTTATTTAGTTTTTCTTAAAGATAGCCAGGGTAATTTTTCTTAAGGCTAAAAGATAATGCTTCCATTGCCCTGCTCATAAAATCTCAGCTTACGCTGTTGAATGCTTTCTCTGCATCAAACCCACCAACAGCAGCAGTATTTTCTTACACTTCTCTTCCCCCTGCTCAACATTTTTCTACTAATGTGGTTAATATGCTGCCCCTCCACAAAACCACAAATTCATATTTATCTATTTCAGCAACACCTTTCTAATTCTTATAGGTAATATACATATAAACATTTTATAATCATAGGTTAACATTAAAATACGTCTATATGAAGCTGTATTGGATGGGTGTTTACTGTCCTTGGGTATTACAGCCACCACAGCTTTCTACCAGGATGTTGACACTTCTCCTATTTTTACAATACTATTAAGCAAACGCTTCCAGATCTTTATCACTTTCTTTCCTCCCAGCTTCCAAATTTTCACAGGAATGTTATCTATTCCTGGAGACATTCCTGCAGATTGATTATACAACACAATTTTATCTTATCTCATGTATTAATTGTTAACTGTTGGGCCTCATCTATCTCTAACCTTGGCATATCTAAGTCTTCCATAAATATTTCCATCTGTGCTTTTCCTTGATTTCCACATTCCTTTGCTTTATATACATTTTCATAAAAAATTTACAAAATATCTCCAATACCTCTGCAGGATCTCTGGTTATTTTTCTTGTTATAGGCTCCCTAAGTTTGACAACACCAGCTTCAAATTTCTGCTGCCTAAACTGTTGTGCAAAAAATGTTTGCGCACTGGAATTATCATAAAAAACAACTGCTTAACAGCAATCTTTCTTAACCTGTGCATATTATCCAAATATTCCCTTATTTTCTCTTTAATAAACTGCAATGGCACCTCTACTTTTTCTGTGAAATCCCTCTTATTTTGTAATATTTAAACCTTTGTCAGCCTGACTAAATAATTATTGTTACTTCTTAACATTTCTCTTTTTTCTTTTATTTATATCCTATTTTTAAACTTCTCTTTCATTTTATCTCTCTCCCTTAGCTGTAACTTCTGAAGAAATTCATATCTTCCCTACTAACTCTCAAATACCTTCCACTACCCATTCCTTAAATTCCTCTCTTTTTAACAAGTAGGTGGGAAAGCACCAGTGTCTCATTTGTACTTCTTTACCTGCATTTTTATCACTGCTGTTATTAGCACATGACCTGAAATAGTTACTGAATGTGTGCTGAAGCTTTCAATTAGATGCATATGATCCTGTGAAATATAACTTCTGTCCTACCTAGCCCAGTTACTATACCTTGGAGTAATTAACTCACATCTTCCACACCAAATATTGTTATTTTTTTCAGAAATCTAACCTCTTTTGTTATAATTTCCTTCCTAGGTCCCCAGATACATTCTCACTGTTGCAAATCAAGTTCCAGTCCCCACCTGTAATATTCCCTGCTGAAAGATGATATTTCTCCCCAAATTTTCTTAGACTCCATAATAGCTGTTTTAGTTGAAATATAAATACATGCCAGTGTAATCCTTTTCACTTGCCAGCAGTCCCTTGCTACCACAAATCTACCATTTCAAGAGAGTGTTATGACAAAAAGGGACCCTGTATTCTAATTTACGTAGTAAAACATTTTTTGCAATGGCTAATCAGGATTTTGGAGAGAAGATGACTAATCTTGTAACAAATTTTCAGATGAATTAGGACTTTATTAGTTATATTTTAAAAGTGTGCATTGTAAAAGAAAGAGCTGTTTCAAGAATGAAGCCTAGGTATCTTTGTTCAGTGATAGTGGGGATAATACTACCATTATTATCCTTTTATACAAGGAGGGGGGATAGTAGGTAGTTTCTTTGTAGTAAAGTCCAGAAAATAGAGGATTATGATCGGGTCACCAATTGTAATAAGTATATTAGATGTTCAAGACAATGATGCCTCCTCAAGAGTGAAGCTTGACAGGTGAATCCTGGCGTCCATATCGAGAACACGTAACACTCTGTTGCATTCGGAGATTCAGTCATAATTCTTTTTAGTACATGGAGATTTATTTTCTCCATGCACTCCAAATTAATCAAAACTAAGATTAAAAAATGTAAAAACTCCACAAAGGGGAAGCCACCACGGATCCCGGGAACTATCAACCTATTAGCCTGACGAACCTGGTCTGCAAGGCCATGGAACGTATCATCATGGAACTCATAAACAAAGACATTGGTAACCTCCAAACTCTGGATCCCACCCAATTCGGGTTTGTGAAAGGCAAATCATGCCTCCTGAACCTGATCGACTTCTTTGAGGCAGTCACCAAAGCCATGGATGAGGGTAAGGTGGTTCACACAGCCTATCTTGACCTCGCCAAGGCTTTCAACACCATCCCCCATTCTGGAATTATAGCCAAACTCACTAAACTAGGTATAAATCCCTACGTTACAAGATGGGTTGCCAACTGGCTCACTGGCAGAAACCACACTGTAAAAGTTGCAGATTCCAAATCTGACCTCAAAGCAGTGACAAGTGGAGTACCACAGGGTTCCGTCCTGGGACCTCTCCTGTTTGGTATCTACTTCTCTGAAGTACAGGCTAACACAGAAGTCCTCTGGCTAACGAAGTTCACAGATGACTGCAAACTAGGAGCCATTGTCAAGTCCCCAAATGATGTGGACATCCTACACAAGGGCCTTGCTGAGACAGATGCCTGGTGTCAGAGCCATGGCCTCAAGCTCAATGCCAAAAAGTACAGTGCCATCCCCTTTGGTAAAAACTCTGTACCCATGAACTACCACATAGGCAGCAATCTATGAGACCTTAGGACCCAAGTGGACAGTAGTCTCTCCTTTGATAGTCACATCGCCACAGTAGTCAGGAAGTCCTTCTACATGGCACACCTCATCATAAAAGGGTTCTCATCCAGGAAAAAAGAGGTCATTGCTCCCCTCTACTCATCACTCATTAGACCCATTACAGAGTACAACACCCCCTTTTGGAATTTACCTCACAAGACATCTGCAGCAGCTAGAAAGGCCACAGAAGAACCTCACAAAGAGGATTACTGGCCTCAAACAAATGCCCTATACTGACCACCTCAAAAAACTCCAGCTTTACTTCGTAGCATATCGCCTACTCCGAGGTGACCTCTGCCTAACATATAAAGCTATGTCAAACCCAGAGCTGTTGGACATGCTACACCTAAAGAAATCCCAATGCCTCCGAGCTACACGCTCTAGGGACCTAAACCTTGTCACTACAAAAAACAGGACATGCTGGAGGGATAGATTCCTGTCCCAGAGACTTCCTGTACTCTGGAACAAGCTACCCATCTATGTCAAGCAAAGTTCTTCATTAGCACTCGAAGAAAAATCTTGATGAGTGGATGGGAAATAGGAAATACACCCCGGGGATCACTTCTGTGTCTCTGCTGGACAGTGGCACAGGAAAATAACTTTCTTGGGTGGCGTAAGCTATGGAACCTTGCTGGCTAGGCTTACGTAGGCCCTTGGGCCGATAGTCTAGTACTTACCTATGAACCTATAATGTGTTATGCTAGCTTTGAAAGATGGTAAAGCAGTGGGGATGTGGTTGACATCTTTAAGTATTCCCTGCATAATGGAAGCAGCTGTAACCAAAATAGTGGGTGTACTTCAGCAAAGAGAAGGCAGAAACAAGAGTTGAAACCTGTTTTACTTCCTGCTGCTGTTTTTTGGTTGGTGATGTCTACTTTTAGTGCAGATACAATGTTAACAGGACCTAGGTGGTTGCTTGGTAAATGTTTAAGCATCCTACTAAGCATTAAAGTTGGGTTTCACGCTACATCAGTGCTGTACCAGGATGTAATTTAGCCACGTTTTTAGCAAAATCATGGCACTCCGTGCACTACATCAGTTTTACTGGGGTTGATTAGAAACATGTTGGAAGTGGAAAGCCTGTATAATTAAGTGAAGTTAGCTTGCAGTTTGTTGATGATCATTGTTAACTATCACAGCTTTCAAATGCACATTCCTGGGGTCACTAATCACTGTTAACTAGCAAAGCCTTCATTCTCTCCATTCTTGACCACATCTTCCGTAGTTAGTTCTACATCCAGAACGGCACACTTTCTGGTTCAGGTCAGCTGACTGAATTTGTCACAGTCTAGGACAACATTCAACTCCTACCTACTTTTAATTTAGTAATATCCCAGTTTGTTCCTGACAGATTCAGATCCTCCATGAATTCTGCCATTTCCTCCTCTGCTATTCCTGTTTGCTGGCCTCCAGTCACTCATCGTCTTTAATCAGTGTTACAGATGACATGATAAACTATCAAACCACTAGCATGTTCTCATCATATTTAGAAATCTGGAGGTGGTACAAAACTAAGCAATTCATTTATTTTAACAGGGTTGATCCTCAAACCCAAGGAATAAATAAAACAGAAGTCTGCTGTGCACACACTAGGTATATAATACAGACAGGTATAGCTTTTTTTTAAAGGCATACAAATAAAAATAAAAATTAAAAAAAACTTTTTAACATGTGTGCTATAAAGCCATCTTGAAATCAACTCCCAATTGCTATTTATATAATTTTAACACTCAAATACAACATGAGTTCTCTCACAACCGAATCAGACAAGGACCAATACTAACCAGATAAATAAGTCAATGAATACAGAAGGCACAAAAGCTCTACTTTTTGGACTCTTACTTAACTAAGTCTTGGTCCAATGACAATAAAAAGGTCTGAGTTCTAAACTGCTCTAGCTTTCTATGAATTAATTGCTTTCCCTAAGCTACAGTAAGGCTTAGATGGTTGCAATCATATCTAGTAAACGAGTCCTGGATGACTTTCACATCCATTTCTTTTACATGCATCTCACTGAAGGGGATGGATCAATGAAAATGATGGACATGCTGTTAAGGCAAACAGAAGAGGTTTATTACACTACATTCCCTTACTCTACTTTACCAAAGTACTTAATCTAGGTACCCATTTTGCCTACTTCTCTCCAGCATCACTTCATCCTTGTCTGCTTCTTTGCTATGCTCTGCTTCTGTTTTTTTTTTTTAATTCTCTGTATTGTATGAATACCAAGCCCTTATTTTGCTTCTGTGACACCGCCTCCTTCCTTCCATGTTTGTCTAAAGGTACAATCATTCAGACTCATTTTTGTAATATAAAGGTAAACCTGAGTGTCACTTCTTGTTTAAGATGGAGTTATTACAGTCCAACAGCCAGTCTTTCTGCCAGATCTCCCTCATCTTCCTACAAATCTTTACAGCATGTTGTTGCCCCCTAATCCTCTCTTCCTATGCATGCTGGCTGCCAGGACATGTAAAACTTCTGAGAACACTAAGAACACTACACCACCAACTCCCTCTTGTAACACCTCTCTGCCACCACTGTGGCCCAATGTGCTACCACCTCAGCTGTCTCCACTGACAGATCAATGGTGCCTACATGCACCACAGTGTGTATCCACCACTCCCCCTTGGTTATTTCCTCCATATCTTACTCTAATTCCAAATATCATTTCATTTAATTTCCTTGTAATGTGCTTCCTCATTTTTCCACTTGCTAAGACTCTCAATCTCTTCTTTACTGAATCTTTTATCACCAAATTCCACTAAACTCTCTATAGGCGGCTTTCAACTTCTTCACTTTCAGCTCTATGCCATTAACCTTCTTTATGCAACCCTGTACTTCCTCTTTCAGCGATGCCAGCTCTCTTGCATGGCTGTGCTGGTTGCCTCCTTCCCTGTACTGCATTAGATCCCTTTCCAATCCAGTCCCTCTTGTACTATTCCCCACTATCCTCTTTCACCTCCAGAACTCCCATCTTCCCAAATGTTACTTCCCTACCCACTTCTGCCCTAATGTCTTATGTGGTGTTGGTTCTTCTAAGGCAACCCCTGACTTTTTTTTATTTCCTCATCACTTGTCAGTGCTCTATATGTGGCCTTTCACCTTTGCTTTCTTCCTTCATCTTGCCTCTCTTCTCTGGCTGTATTGCTTTCTTTTTCCTACAGATTATTCTGTGCTGCAGCCCTAGCCTGTACTCATCTAACAACCTTTGTCCTTCCCCCTCTTATTCCTTCCCCATTCTTTCAGTTGGCCTTCTTCTGCATTTTCTTCTCCAAATCCACTTTGCCATGTCTCATCTCGTTACCTAATCCACTACCATTTCCTGCTCCCATATTTTCAATGATGTCCCTATTCTTTGCAGGCTCCATCATCCTCTGCCAGTACAAAACTTCCCTGAATCAAACAACTGAATCACATCTTGAAGGTCATAACAAACTCTGTCCTATTCTCTCTCTCTCTAGATATATATATATATATATATATATATATATATACATACACAAACACACACACACACATACATATGCATATACGTATATATGTATACATAAACATATACACATTGGTCTACTTCAAATCAGCAAAAACTGACATTATCGAAACTCAATTCATCAAGACGAGTATGCCGAATATGCACAATCAATTTCTGACAACATCGAATCCCAGAACATGTTTGGCAAACTCGGCTCGATGAATTGGGCTTCAACGATGCAGGCTTTCACTGATTTGAAGTCGACCTATATACACACGCACACATATAATATACATACACACCCATATATACATAGATATTTTAAATTATTTAAAAGCTAATATTAGCGGGCTGGAATATAACATTTTTGCTTTCCAAATTTCATATATTAAATCTGGAACGTTTACAAGTCTAAATCACTGTACATTTAACTACTGTCTTAGAGTGTTGCCCTTTCTGATGAGACATTAAAACAAGGCCCCATCTTCCTGAGTTGGTGGTAGATGAGATGGATGTAAAAGATCCCAAGACAACTATCAAAAAGAGCAGGGTTCCTTTATTTATATACAAAAGAACTCTTACTTACAAAATATTTACATATTTACAGATACTTACAAATGTACAAATATATAGATGTACAAATCTGTTTAATCAAATTCATAATTTACTTTACAGTCATACCAAATTTTCATCCCTATTAGACCCTGACTCCTTTTTCCATAACCACCATTTGATTTTACTTAATATTGCTGCTAAAAATCTATTTACCATTTAACACAATTTCATTTATTCATTCATTCCATATATAAAAATAACTTTTTATCTACTCTTTTTTTAACATATGGCCAGATTCAATAAACCCTACATGGTCCTTTACAGTGTGCGTATCCACACGACAGTGCACTGCTTTGGATTCAGTAAGCGGCACTACAGGGTGTGCAGAGCTGTGCAAACAAAGAAAACACTGTGGCATGCTAATTACTGCATAAGCAGCTGAACGTGATGTTAATCAACCAATCCAAAATGGAGGAGCTATTCAACAAGCTATAAAGCATCTGTGTAATCTCAGTACTGGTTTTCCTTGCGAATTTCAAAACTTATTAGAATACAGCCATGGAAAGGAGTCTACACAGAAACAATGTTAGGGTCTACTGTTGCTTTGATTCATGTGTATGTGCAACAGGCTGAAGCCTATGCTGCTGCTGCTGCTAACAGAACACGGCCAATAAGGAGAAGAGTTTTCAGACCCCATTTCACTTATCACAATCTGCATGATGTGGAAACTGCAGAGCACTACGGGATGGACAGAGACGTACTACAGGAACTCTACAATGCCTATTGTCCTCAAATCAGAGCCAGGGCAAACCGAGAAGAAATAATAACAGTAGACACAAAGATATGTGCAGCACTTGGAACTTTTAACTATAGGAACCTTTCAGAGACTAACTGGGGACATGCTGGGGGTGTCACCGGCATCAACATCCAGGATCCTTCATCAATTCCTGAATGTTATGATCCAACATGCCAGTGACCACATATATTTCCCCCACACTCCTGAGGACAGGGATACAAATATGCAGGAGTTCTACTCTGAAGTACTGGGTGCCACGGATTGTCACATATAGAAATTAAGGGAAGGGGCTACACAAATAGGAAGGGCTTCCACTCTATTAACTGACAAGTCGTGTGTAATGCTAAGGGTATCATCTTGAACGTGTGTGCTGGCAACCAAGGCAGTTACCACAACTCACATATCTAGCATACCTCCCAACTGCATCAGATGTTCACTGGGGGGATATCCCACAGGGTCATATACTGGAGGATGCAGGTTATGCACTGGAACCATGGGTGATGACGTCCATCAGAAATGCAAACACAGCCATAATGAGGCATACGCTCAAACCAAAAATATCAGTGTGTGTGTTTGGGCTGCTGAAGTTGTGGTACCGGTGTCTAGATACATCTGGGGGAGCCCTGCAGTACAATCCACATACATATAATGAAATATTCACCATCTGTGCCATGCTATACATTGTCATCCTGAGAAAGCAGCTTCAGCAGTATCAAAAAGGGGAAGGTACACACATCTCACCACCAATGCCAAGATTACCACAGCCACACACAGGTGAAGAGTCAGAGGGGCAACCAGCCTGCTGTGGGTGCAGGCAGATGTAAGTGTGCTCAATATGCCCATGAATTAGCTAAGAGGCAACGCAGAGCACACTCACTCACCACCTAAGGGTCTAAAACCTTCATCCTACCCACACACATATAGTAACATTGATGCCGGGTAGCACTCACAACCTTTACCTAACCATGTAATGGCTGTGTGCTGCTGGCATAAGGCAGAGTCAGCCCTGAACTAAAAGTGTTGCAACTGCTGCATTTACAAGGAAAGTGTTGAACCTGGTGTGTTTTGTGCAATAATATGAACAGATAGTATATCCTTGCATGTTGATACTTGGTAATTAAAGAAAATAGAAGGTGGGTGATGTGTACAGAAATGACTAACATGTGATAGCAGAGACTTGTGTGACTACATGTGTCTTCTATCAGAAAGTAGACCGCAGGCATCAAAGACGCACACAATCACACCTCTCAAAAGTACTGATGGTCAGCGAATATCCTCAGTTTAGCATCATACTTTTGGACTGGAAAATCAATACAGAAGTTAGAAAGTAATAATACACATTTCAGTTTCAGACCTCACAAGATCATTAGCAACATTGATGCAAAAAATGTTTGATTCTATCAACTAACTTTCTAAGACCAAAATATGTCAAAGATATAATCAACAAAACATCACCACAAACACAGACATACTAAGTAGTGAGTCAGCTATACTTCCTGAGCATCAGACACAAATGCTATGTATTCTTGAATCTAAAACAAAGAAAACAAGGATATCGGATATGGCACAGTTATCACTTCCACAGGATGTTGTGGGGGGGCAGGAAGCCTAGGCTGAAACAAAAGGTTGGGTGAGTGCGTGTGAGTAAAAAAGGGAAGGCAGACATTTGGATAATGTACCAAATGGCCAGTGAAACAAAATGAGCTTTAAGCTTCACGGATGAACCACGTAACTGCTGTGCGTGTGCCTGTATGGGTCCTCCAGGTGAAGCTGTTGTGTGAGTGTCTGCATGAATACAGCCAACCTCTGTGCTAGCTCTATGCCTTTGTATGTTGGACAGGTGTGAGCCATGTATGGTACAGGTGGCAGTTCATCCTTGTCATATCTGAACATGAGAATTGGCTCTGCCAGGAGTTGCACTGGCTCATCCACACTCAAAGTCAGATGCACTGTTGCTACCTAAATGTGACTTATGTCTGCTGGATGAGGTCCCCTCATGAGGATGCCCAGGACCATGACCAAATGGCCTGCCACATTTGGGAGTGGACAACTCAACCACTGACTGAGCCAGTGGAAGTAGTGCCACTATAGGAGCATGATCTGGCACAGCCAAGCTGGCTAACAGCAGGTGATGTGGGTGACCTATGTCCACAAGGATGCCATCCCTCTTCCCAGCAAGCGTTCCATCAAAGACACCACCCATTCCAATGCGTCATTCAGCTGATCCATTGAATCGGCAACATGGTGGAGACTGTCACGCATGTCAGCCTGTGCCATGTCTACAACCCTAAGCATTTCTCTGAAGGACATATGGAAACATGCCTGCACCTCCATGACGGCCTTAAACATGCATCGAGTGGCACAGTAAGGCACATCTAAAACAGGTGAAGGATGGACAGCAGGCCTCCTCCGAGCACCCATAACAACCCTCCTGTGTGGCATCTTGCCTAGACTTTGGCTATGTCCGCAGTCAACAGGCCCTGAAGCCACAGTAACTGCACTTATCTGATTAAGTGTCTCACCCTCCACCAGTCGAATATCTGAGGGCTCATTGAAAGAGGATGGCTGAATGTCAACCTCAGTGTCCGATTCAACCTCTGCACCCCTTGAATGTGCCTCTCTTTGGCCAACATCATCATCAGAGTCTGCAGATACTCTGACATCAGGTGTTGAGTCCTACACAGCCACTGTCAAGATCACCTGTGACACTAAGCAACAAATACAGGAAAGAAATTAATAGCTACACTGCCATAATCAAATGTATGCTAACAAGCTAACAGTGGTGCCACTACTACAGACAGTACAGCAATACACAACAGTCCTGATACCAACATCTCACATATGGATAAAATATATAAATTATTTGAATTGCTCATCACTACTGACAAAAAGATATTTGGCTTACCATGTGCAGTTGTTGCTATGCTCCCCAGGGATGATACCCCTGGAAGAAGTTAAGCAAAAGGCAAGGGCATCATCATCATGATTAACAGCAACACAGGGGATTTAAACATTTTGCCCTTTATATGTCCATTAACTATACTTTTAACAAGAACTTGGATCTCAAGTCCAATCTAAGCCACTGCAGCTGCTCTCCTCTGTGCAGACGAAATTATGTCAGTGGCTCTATGCCACACCTTATCATATGTCCTGCTGTGGCATTCACATCAGCAACTATCTGCTGCCAAAACTGCATTCTGTCTAACATATCTCCATATCTCCTCTCAAGCAGAAATGCACCATGTCGCCTAAAAGTTCACACAATAACATGATACTCATATGGACACTGAGGGGTGGTTTTCAGGGATTGACACCTGGGTGCCATAGTCCTAGACTACCTAAAACACAACAGAAGAATAATACACATACAGTGGATATAAAAAGTTTACACACCTCTGTTAAAATACCAGGTTTTGTGATATAAAAAAATGAGACAGCAATAAATCATTTCAAAACTTTTCCCATGTTTATGTGACCTATAGCCTGTAGAATTCAACTGAAAAACAAATTTGTTAGGGGAAAAAATATAAAAAATAAAAAACGTGCAATACGCTAGTTGCATACGTGTGCACACCCTTAAACTAATACTTTGTTGTGTGTGCACATCCTTAAATTAATACTGTGTTGAAGCACCTTTTGATATAATTACAGCATTCAGTCTTCTTGGGTAGGAGTCTATTAGCATGGAACATCTTGACTTGACAATATATGCCCACTTTTCGTTGCAAAAGCACTGCAAATCTGCCAGATTGCGAGGGCATCTCTTGTACACAGCCCTCTTCAGGTTACTCCACAGATTTTCTATTGGATTTAAGTTTGGGCTCTGGCTAGGCCATTCCAAATATTTAATTTTCTTCTGCTGAAGCCATTCTTTTGTTGATTTGGATGTATGCTTGGGGTCATTGTCATGCTGAATGGTGAAATTGTAGCAGATGCCTGAAGGTTTTGGGACAAAAGTGACTAGTATTTGGAACTGCTCATAATTCCCTTAATTAAAGCCCCAGTTCCAGCTGAAGAAAAACAACCCCAAAGCATGATACTGCCTCCACCATGGTTCACTATGGGGATGGTGTTCTTTTGGTGATGCAAAGTGTGGTTTTTGCGCCAAACATACCTTTTGGAATTGTGGCCAAAATTTTCAACCTTGGTCTCATCAGACAATAACACATTATCCTACATACTTTTGGGAATTTGATGTACTGTTTTGCAAATTTTAGCCGGGCCTGGATGTTTTTCTGTAAAAGAAAAGGCTTCTGTCTTCCAACATTACCCCATAGTCCAGACATATGGAGAATACGGGAGATTGTCACATGTAGTGCACACCCAGTACTTGCCAGAAATTGCTGCAGCTGCTCCAGTGTTACAATAGGTCTCTTGGCAGCCTCCCTGACCAGTTTTTGTCTCATTTCATCAATTTTGGAGGGATGTCCAGTTCTTTGCAACATCACTGTTGTCCAATATTTTCTCCACTTTTTGGTGACTGTCTTCAGTGTGTTCCATGGTATATCCAATACTGTGGAAATGTTTTTGTACCCTTCTCCTGACTGATACCTTTCAACAATGAGATCCCTTTGATGCTTTGTAAGCTCTCTGCGAACCATGGCTTTTGCTGTAGCAGGCAACTGAGTAAATGTCAGGAAATCCTACTAGGACAGGAGAACTTTATTTGGGGTTAATCAGAGTCTCTTTAATTGATGGGAGGTATGTACCCAAAATGACTGCATGCTGTAGTTAAATCAAAAGGTGTTTCAACTAAGTATCAGTTTAAGGGTGTGCACACTTATGCAAGCAGTGTATTGTATGTTTTTTATTTTTTTTATATTTTGTCCTCTAACAGATTTGTTTTTCAATTGAATTGTACAGGTTATAGATCACATTAAAGGTGGGAAAAGTTTTGAAATTATTTATTGTGGTCTCACTTTTTATATCACAAAAACCTGGCATTTTAACAGGGGTGTGTAAACTTTTTATAGCCACTTAAGTATCACATAACTAAAAGTCCGGTTTCCAGATAACATATAAAAGGTAGCATTTCACTATCACCCACTGGAGAAACAACATTAAAACAGTCAATATATTGAAATATGAAAAAAGGAATTGTGTCGTAACATATTGCATTCACACACAAAGCAAGGTTGGTTGCAAAATAAGGAGGGCAACAGTAACAACATATCCTTCTCCTTGCCAAAACAGAAATGCAACTTTGCTCTTCCACCCTCAAAAGAACAGGCAAATGACAGATTTTGTAAACCAACCATCAGTGAAATGCTAAAAGTGCTATCAAATGAACTGTCCCTGAAACATGTCTACAGATTTAACACAGAACAATCCATTTTAACGTACTGCCAATCATGTGTACCTGTGGGTAGCACTCCACTACAGGTATGCTCCATTCTAGAAGGCCAACTCCCCTGTGTCATTAAGAATATAGAACATTTACCATTTCCCAGAAATAACAGAAGAATGTACACTGAAAAACAGCTGTAACATTATCAGTTGTGAACACAGTTAAAAAGACTATGCATCTGAGAAAGTGAAACGCCCTGATGAACATGCACGTCATCAGTACACTTCTAAAAAATGCATACAGATAAAATTAGCATTTGCTAATGCAAATATATATTAACAGATTTTTCTTAATGATATTTCAACATATGCAGTACATAACTGAAAAATGCAAGCATACCTTCTCAAAGTCAGTAGTCTTCTGTGCAGATATAACCCAAAGTAATACCCTCTTCTGTGTTATGCACATAACCAAGTCTCCTCACCTTCAGGTTTATTAGCTAAATGGTTCCCCTTTTATGGTGTGTGACCATGGTAAAGATGCAAAATATGGTGTGAGCTCATTAGAATTGCTTAATGACAATTACTTGGCTCTGTGTAGTTAATGTAAACACAGTGCAGGCACTCTTTCTCAGTGTTTGCTGCTAATGGATTGCAATTGTGAAGAACTACTGGTAGGGGGAAGGAAAACAAAACAGCAATTAAGACTGTCCTACCTCCAGGTAGGTGTGTCAGCTAGGTAAGACAAAGTGCAGAAGTAATTGTATCAAGGTTTTAAATTTAAGTAATCAGCACACATTTCACAGTTTATTTTTGGCAACATCCCCTTCATTTCTTGACAGCTGCATATTCTTGCCATTTAATATCCTCACACATTTTAAAGACAATGATAAAGAATGCCTTACGGACTTGCATGCTTCAGATTACTGATCAGACAATAGAAGAATCAGCAACAAACACAGAGTTATAAGACAGAGCTGCATTTTAACAAGCAATAGTCAAATGGTTCTGTGATCTCTTAGTGCACTACACGTGAAATTAAACCATCTACAAATAAATGTCATATGTTTTGTTAATACTGTGGATGATGCTGCAGTTGGCTGTATGCAGAATGATTTCAGTTCCCTGCTGAAAAGCTGTTTGGGTGGCAAAGAGGGATAAGACACCTTTACTCTGTTCTGAAGGCTCATTGGAGTGAGAGTTAAAATCCAGACCTGTTATAACATATTTCATGTGTATCAAGAAAAATTCTGTAGTGTTTATTTCAGAAATAGTTTTTCTTCGTTTCAACTAATTTTCTCTTTTTATGGCTCAAACAAGGGAAATGGAGAAACACAATGAATGGCAGGTTTAGCAGTGCTTATCTCATTTGCATGACACATAGCAGTGTTCCACACAAGAAGCAGAAAGAACACCTGCAGACAAGGCATGGACAGTGTAAAGGTCAAAAAGAATGCACTGCTGCAATTTTTGCTTTCCACCGCACAATGCCATCAAGTGACATTGTGGGGTGGTTAGCAAGGCTGTGACTGATCTACAACCATCTGGACATACAAGCTGATTTAAGTACACTTTTTTGCACTTGCACTGTTTCAGTGATAGTTAACAAAACTGCACTGTATTTATTTATTTGTTTCATTGCATATTAATTGAATATTGTGTTTTTTCTCTCTGCAGTTTATCAGGGCTAGTTCAGCACTATAACTGTAAGCCAGCCAGTTTCAGTGGGGGTTGTTCTGCTTCTGTGAAGTTGTGTTTATCTGATACCCTGGGGGTCTATCCTTTGTCTTATAGTACTGGTATAGTTACATTTCTCTGTATTTGTGCTCAGTAGCAGTATTGTTTGGCTGGCTGTGACTGATCTACAACCATCTGGACATACAAGCTGATTTAAGTATATTTTTTTGCACTTGCACTGTTCAAGTTGACAAAACTGTACTGCATTTATTTATTTGTTTAATTGAATATTGTGGTCTCTCTCTCTCTGCAGTTTGTTTCCCACCCTCCCTCCATAATGCTGCTGTAGTCTTAAACTTGGTGGTTTTGGAACTGCCCGCCCCTGCTGTAAATTTGTGTTTGGACACTCTTCCCAGACCCATCTCATTTGCTCACTAGCTGAGTACAATGAGATCATTTGGGAAAGACTATCCCTTGCTTTGATTTCAGATACTCCTAACAGTCACATCTCATCAGCTCTATCTACTGTATACAGAGAGAGCATTTGGGAAGGACAACCCCCATAGTCTCAATCTTGTTCTGTTTCCTCCCTCTGCACTTAATAAAAAAAAATTCAGCTACTGTTACTGCAACTGTGGTCTACCTATTTTATTACTTTATTTTGCTGTTCTCAAGTGTTCAAGTGCTATTATTCTACATTTATTACTGTTTGTTACTAGCCTGAGTAAATTTATCTGCTATTCTAAGCATCCTAGTTTTGGTTTTAGCACCTGTGCTTCAGGCCAGTTATTTTACATTTAAGGTTTTTGTGGTCTATACTCTTATGGACAAACCCTTATCAAAACCCGCTCTCCATAAGACCGCCAAATATTCAAAACACTAAGTCTGGACAATTCCCACCAATTTCTCCTGCCAGCCTAGTCAACATGGGCATACTGAGACAGTGTAGCAACTGCCTCATGTTCATGGACAGTCCTCTTTTCCTAGCACAAAATAATTCTACTTGTGAGACATGCATCTGCATCATTAACCTAGAATCCATACTCTCTCATGCCACAGTCAGTACTCCTGACAAAGAGGAGATTGCCAGAACAAACAACACACCACCCACATCACATAGCCAAGCACAACACACACAACTATGCAGGGGTCCACAATAAAAACTTACCTAAAAAGCAGAGACCCCAAAGCACACTCACAAATATTCCACACACAACACCAAACACATCACACATAGTATACAATACACCAGTGTCTCACAAACACAGCCCATTAGGCATAACAATAAAACAAAGCAGCCCATAAGGCACAACAATAAAGCAAACATACTAGTCATTGGCAACTCAATAGTGAAACACACTGATGTCGACCTCACCAGGCTCGACAAGGAGAAGGTCACAGTCAGTTGTCTATTAGGTGCCAGAACCTGCCACATCACACAAGCACTTAAGTCTCTTCACAACAGGTACAAGTATGACTCTGTCACTGTCCATGTTGGTGTGAATGACTTGAGACGTACCACCCTGGATTATATGAAGACAGACATGACCGAGCTCTCAGAGTATGTGTCCAAGGCAGGTATGACCCTAGCCCTAAGCAGCATCATACCTTCACCAAGAATGCCACCAACCAGAAGCTAATATAGGAACAAACAGAAGTAATTTCTAAAGGAAAGCAGGCACTCTAAATGTAACCAACTTACGCTATATTTCCTGCTCTCCCCTGAAAAGTGCTCACACATTGTCTCTGCAGTCTCGTGGTGTCTGGAGCCCCGCTCCATTTGTCTACCCTGCCCCCACTACATCTACATTTATTCCAACCCCTCATCACCTAACCTGTCTCTACACCATTCAGCCACTTAGCTATATCTACCAAACCACATTAGCTAATTTGTGTCCCACATACACAATAACCACATACTATTATACACTCATACCTTTCAAACTCTACAAGGCACACCATTAACTACACCCAAGTAACACTACAACTCATTATGCAGATCACACTAATATTTCTATTCTTATCCCTCACAACACTAAACTATATTACATCCTTACAAACAAACATACCATCAATACACACCAACTACCATACAACACATGCCTCTGCACCTTCAGCAACTTACAAACTTCCACATTGCTCCTACATTAATTGATGACAATTTAATACTACATCTATGTAAAAGAAACATTCCACATTCCTACACAAGAAAAATATAATTTAAATACCACACAGAAATAATGTGCATAGCCAAATGCACACTACATAAGAAATACCTCCTGACATCAGGAGACATTCACCCTAATCCAGGGCCATGCAACATCATCCACCCTTCTCAACAGACATCAGATCTACTTATCATTAACCTTAACTCCAGGAGTATATCTAACAAACTTCCCCACTTACACACACTCATAAGCCTTTATTCCCTTGACATCCTGACAATAACAGAGACCTGGTTAAAACCCAGCACTAAGAGTGAAGAAATTCTCCCTCCAGGATATAACATCCTAAGACAAGACAGACTAGGTAAAAAGGGAGGAGGTATTGCAATTCTCTATAAAAACACACTTACTTTACAACCTCTACAAACTCCTCTACCTAAATTTAATAATACTGAAACCCTGGGCACTGTTCTACTCCTAAATAAGAATAAAAGTATCAGCATTCTCTATGCCTATCTCCCTCCAGGCAAGAACTCCCTGACAATTGAAGATATCTTGCAATGGATTAATAAAAACCTCCCACAAGAGACCATTCTATTAGGAGACCTCAACCTGGATTGGCTAACCTGTAACTCCAAAAAACCCACTAACCATATCAACTTATATGTTTTTTCTCAACTCATAAATGAACCCACTAGTGTAGATAAAAAAATCCCAAAATAATTCTATACTGGATTGGACACTGGTAAACTACCCTGAACATAATTATCAAACAGGCTGTCTACCAGATGGGCTAAGTGATCACCTCCCCACACTCCTCCTACAAAAACACTCTAACATACCCAAACCCATAATTCTTAAACAAATCAGAGATTATTGTAATGTAAACCCACATGATCTTAACAATACACTAAAGAAATGCAACTAGGAACTATTACACACCCTTGAACTAGACCAAGCTGCTGACTATTTCAATAGTACTCTTACTAATATCCTTAACCTAATAACCCCCATAAGAAAGATTAGAGCTAAATTTAATTTTGCTCCATGGCTTAGTAGATCCACTAGAGCCTTATTAAAGACTAGAGACAAAGCATGAAAAACCCGGAAAAAAGATAAAACTACCCTATCCAAACAAACCTATCAACAACTCAGGAATCAGGCTAAAAACAAACAATACTTGATCAGCAAAACTACTTCTTAAATATCCAAAACAAACACTCCAAAACCCCTCAGAAGTTCTGGCATGCAATTAATTCCCTATTAAAATCTGGTAAAACCACCACACCAGCTCCCACCTCCACTAATGATAATAGCGATATAGCCTCCCAATTTAATCACCACTTTACTGGATCAATCAAGTCGCTATCCACTCAACTATCCAAAAATAGCTATTCACCCACACCAAAATTAACTCCAGATACCTCACCCTCTTTTATGGTCTCACCAGTTCCAACCTCATCAATCAAAAATATCTCTTAAAACTAAAACCCACTTCTCTTGCAACCAATGGAATACCAGCTTCCTTCATAGAAATAGCTGCTGACTCCTTATCCTATCCAGTCTCCATCCTTATAAACCGCTCCATCCAGGAAGCCTTTATCCCACAGTTATGGAAAATCTCATATATTATTCCCCTTCATAAAGGTGGCAACTTTCATGATTTCTCTATCACCCCATTGCCATCTTGCCTCCCATATCTAAGATACTTGAGAAATGTATCCATTCCCAGGTCATGCATTTCCTAAATACAAATAACCTTCTCCCCAGCACACAACACGGCTTCCGCGCATACCACAGTACAACTATGGCTCTTCTCTCTTTCACCAACCTAGTTAATCAACAGAATACATTACTAGTGCAGACATAAGTACAAGGGGAGTGTAAATGGGGAGAATATACATAGAATACAATGTTACTAGCACAGACATAAGTACAAGGGGAGTGTAAATGGGGAGACTGTACACAAAATACAATGTTACTAGTCCAGACATAAGTACATGGGGAGTACAAATCGGGAAAATTTACTCATAATATTTTGTTACTAGTGCAGACATAAGTACAAGGGGAGTGTAAATGTGGAGAATGTACACAGAATACAATGTTACTAGTGCAGACATAAGTACATGGGGAGTATAAATGCAGAGGATTTACACAATACAATGTTAATAGTGTGACTTAAGTACATGGGGAGGGTAAATGGGGAGAATGAACATAGAATACAATGTTACTAGTAAAGTAATAAGTACAAGGGGAGTGTAATGGGGAGAATGTACACAGAATACAATGTTACTAGTGCAGACATGACTACAAGGGGAGTGTAAATGGGGAGAATGTGCACAGAATACAATGCTAATAGTGCAAACATAAGTACAAGGGGAGTGTAAATGGGAGAAATGTACATAGAATACGTTAATAATTAGCACTCTTCAAGAAAAACCTTGATGAGTGGATGGGAAAAAGGTAATACACCCCGGAGATCACTTCTGTGTCTTTGCTCAACAGTGGCACAGGAAAATAACTTTCTTGGGTGGAGTAAGCCAGGGAACCTTGCTGGCTAGGCTTACACAGGCCCATGGGCCGATAGCCTAGTGCCTACCTATGAACCTAATAACTTTGTATTTGCCACATTCCTAGACCTCTCAAAGGCATTTGACATGGCCTCTCACTCCTTACTAATAGATTCTCTTACCTCCTTATCCTTTGCCCTTAACACTATTGCCTGGTTCAAAAACTATCTGTCCAACAGACAGCAAGCTGTCCCCAATGGCAAGGCACACTATCACCTCTACTTCACACAACCATAGGCATACCCCAAGGCTCCATATTAGGTCCACTTCTTTTTTCTATTTTCACCAACAATCTGCATACCTCTACTCAAAATGCCTTACTCATCATACAGTATGCAGATGGATGATTCCACCCTAATCTGCTCAGCCCCATCACTTACCACTCTTCAACAACTCACCCAGGAATCATTTACCTCGGTGGAATGCTGGATCTCAAATATCCAGCTTATCTTCAACCCCAATAAAACTAAACTACTCCTGTTTACCCCCAATAAATCCCAAACCCCTCCTCTCTCCTTTATCACTTCCACAAATGGTACTGTAATCTTCCCTTCTCTACATACCAAACTCCTAGGCATCGAAATTGATAACCTCCACTTTGACATCCATATCTCACAAGCCATCAAAAAGGTTCACAAAAAATGAGTACCCTATATAGACACAAAAACTTTCTATCAGATCAGGCACAAGTCACCCCAGCCCAATCCCACCTACTGTCTACATTAATGTATGCAGCACCAATACTGACCCACATAAAAAAAACTGAACTTGACAAACTTGAGTCTTGTTATAATAAAGTGGTCAAGTTTGCTACCAGTTCCACCTACAGAACCCATCACTGCCTACCACTAAGGAAACTTCAGTGGCTGGAATTCCCACAACTACTAACTTTCCACCAACTAGTCGTCACATATAATATTCTAAAATATCCTGATAAAATCCCAACACTAAATCAACTACTAACACACTATACAGCAAACAGTCCTCTTCGTTCTGCCAATAAATCACTTCTCTCTATCTCCACAGCTAACAACACTGCAGGAAAAGCTCTTTTCTCACATTCTACAGTTAAAAGCTGGAATAACCTCCCCTTATCTGTGACTTCTGCTCTAAATACCTCACGATTCAAAAACGTACAGTTGTGTACACTTACCATAAATGTAAATGTTCGAGTGTATTCACTTTTGCAGTCATTACATTTGGGTTATCCTGCTGGCAGGTTGCCCTCAGTCGGCCTGAATTCCAAAGTCTTGGGTCCTGCATCGGTTGCTGTCGCTTCTTCCCTGACGTCAGGTCGTCGGGGTATAAAAGATGCAGCTGACGCCATTTTCCTCAGTTTTTCTTGCCCCAGATGTCAGGTGCCCCCAAAAGGGTAGGATAGAAATATGTAAATAAAACATACATGCACCAAAATAAGCTTTACCTTCATCTATAAGCAAATACACCACATAGGTTGTACAGATTAGAGAAGTAAAGATAAGTTCCAGCAAAAATAAGGGGGATGGCAGGAGGGTAACCTGGACTGCAACAGTGAATACACTCAAACATCTACACTTATGGTAAGTGTACACAACTGCACTATGTTCTTCATGTTTCACTGTTGCAATCATTACATTTGGGTTGAGTCCCAAAGCTATGGTTGGGGGGCTGGAGCTAAACAACATTAGGAGCAGCTATGAGGCCCTGCAGAACTGCAGTGGCAAAGCCAGCCCTGGATTTTGAGTAAAGAGGCAGATTGTAATGTTTTGTAAAAGTATGCACTGAAATCCAAGTAGCAGCCTCTAAAATGTCTTTGATTGGTACTCCCCTGAGAAAGGCTGCAGAAGTGGCTGCAGCTCTGGTTGAATGTGGCCTAATGCCCTTAGGCACTGGTTTGCCATGCTGTGAGTAGCAGAAACGAATGCAGTGACCTATCCACTTTGAAACAGTCTGCTTGCAGATAGTCTTTACTTGTGATGCTGCGGCATATGCCACTAGTAATTGTTGTGTCTTTCCGAAAACTTTAGTTTTGTCCAAGTAGAATCTACGTTGTCTGTGTACGTCCAAAGAATGCAGAATTTTCTCCCCCTTGTTCTGTGGATTTGGATAAAAAGTTGGCAAATTAATAGTTTGGTTAAGGGCTACACTGGATACCACTTTAGGCATAAATGTAGGGTTTGTTCTCAGGGAGACCCTGCCTGGATAAAAAATGATAAAGGGTTCCACAGCCATGAGAGCCTGTAGCTCTGAAACTAGTCTTGCAGAAGTTATTGCTAGGAGCAGAGCTGTTTTCCATGATAAGAACTTTATATCCGCAGTAGCAGCTGGCTCAAAAGGAGGTAAGGTGAGTTTTTCCAAGACATAATTGAGGTCCCATGCGGGTATTTGCGTTCTCCTTAGAGGCCTTAAGTTTTTGGCTCCTCTGAGGTACTGCCTTAATAAAGGATGAGAAAAGAGTGGTGGCTCTGTAGTGTAATGGGCCGAAATGGCAGAGGCATGGATTTTAATTGATGAAAAAGATAGGCCTTTGTCCAGCGTCTCAGTTAAGTATTGCAAAATCTGAGGAATATTTGGGACAGCTGTATCATTTCCTTGAGCTGGGTTCCAAGCACAAAATCTCTTCCATTGCCCAGCATAGGATTTTCTAGTACTAAGCCTTCTGGCTCCTAAAATGACATCCATTACACCTTTATTGAGAGGTGTGGTTTGTATAGCTACATCATCCGTCATGCTGCCAGGTTTAGGGTCCTGAGTTGGCTGTGCAGAATCTGATTGCTTTGCTGGGACAGTAGATGAGGTATTTGAAGTGAGGTCCAGGCTGGGCATTGGGACAAGTTCCTTAAGCTCTGATACCAGTACTGGCGTGGCCAGTCTGGGGCAATCAGAATCATTTTTGGTTTCTCCTGTCTGACCTTTAGGAGTACCTTGGGGAGGAGAGGCAGTGGAGGAAAGACATATACTGATAGGTTTGTCCAGCTGAAAGATAAGGTGTCCACTTTCCAAGCTTGTCTGTGATAAGTCCTTGGGCATTATCTTTTTAGTTGATTGTTGTGAGGGGAAGCAAACAGGTCTATGTCCAGGCGTCCCCATTTCTTTGTTATCATGCTGAAGACTGGTGGATCCAAGTGCCACTCGTGGGGATCCATGAGGTTTCTGCTTAGTTCGTCTGCCAGAGTATTTTCCTTTCCTGGCAGGAATTGTGCCTGCAGATGAACTTGGTAAGTCAATGCTGTGTCCCACAAAGCCATGGATAGTCTGCAAACGGGGTAAGAATGAGTGCCCCCTGCTTGTTTATGTACCACATGACCGTGGTGTTGTCTGTCTTTATCAGTAATTGTCCCGGATGAAGTAGGTCCTTGAAGGCTGTCAGGGCATTTTGAACATCTAGCATCACTTTTTGATTGATATGTAGATGCTTTTGGTTTGTGGATCAGGTGCCCTGAATGCCTCTTCCTGCCATGTGTGCCCCCCAGGCATAATCTGATGCATCCATCGTTACGGTCTGCCTGGGTGGGGGTAGTGAGAAAGGCTGCCCTTGTTTTGGAGACAAACCTTTGCCCACCATTGAAACTCCTGTTGCAGGCAGGGAATGAGAGTAATCATTGTTTCCAGGTTGTGGCAATGTGTCCAGACACTTTTCAGGTACCACTGAATTTTCCTCATATGCAGCCTTGCATATGGAATTAGTAAGATGCAGGATGCCATGAAGCCCAAAGCCTGCAGAATTTTTCTTGCAAATAACTGGGCCTTTGTTGCCATTTCCTTGAAATAGGTAGTCAGTTGCCTTTGTATGTCTGGAGTGAGATAAGCCATCTGGGCAGTTGTATTTAAGCTTGCACCCAGGAATATTATCTCTTGCGAGGGTACTAGTTTTGATTTCTTTTTGTTGACTGTGTACCCTAGGCATGTTAAAAGTCTTTGTACAAACGTCAGATGCTGTAATAGAATGTCCTTGTTCTCTGCTTGTATGAGGCAGTCGCCCAAGTAAGGATATATTTGTATTCCTATTTGTCTGCAGTAAGCAATTACTGGTGCCAGGCACTTTGTGAATACGCTGGGTGCAGTAGATAAGCCAAAGTACCTTGAATCTGAGGTATCGTCTGCATGATTGTCTGATTGGGACATGCAAGTATGCCTATTTTAGGTCTAAAGTCACGAGCCAAGCCTTGCTGCCCAGCATGGGCAGAAGCTGCTCCAAGGTCAACATCTTGAATTTTTGTATATCCAGGAAACTGTTTAGAATAGATAGGTCTAGTATTGTTCTCCATGCTTTGTCCTTTCTGGGTACCAAGAACAGTCTTGAGTAAAATCCTTGTCCCTCCTCTTGTTGTGGCACTTGTTGAATAGCCCTCATGTCCATGAGAGCTGCGACTTATTTTTGAGCCTCTGCCCATTGATTTTTTGGCAGGTCTGGCCATCCGTTTGCCCTTGGCAGGGTATGGAAGGGAAATTTGTAGCCTTGTGACACTATATCTAGATCCCGTTTGTCCTGGGTTATAATGTGCCAATTTTGAGAAAAAAGTGCTAGTTTTCCCCCTAAGGGTGCTGCCAGAAGATAAGTGCTTGGTGCAGGCAGGGGGAAGTCATTGGGACTATTTCCTGCATGGTTGTGATTTGTCTTCTCCACCTTTGGAGGTAGAAGCACCCCATTGCTTAGACCTGTAGGAGCCTTGCGGCTGTGATCTGCCTCTAGGACATCTGGATTTGCCCCTTTGAGGTCTGTCTGAGACTGGAAAGGACCAATTCCTTGTAGGCCAGTGTCTGCTAAATCTAGGTGGCTGTACCTGTAAGAAATCCTTGACCATTTGCATAGATTTAGTTTTGTCCTCCATTTTCTTTAACACCTCTTCTGCCTTAATACCAAACAAGGTATCATGTTGTAATGGAGCATCTAATAATTTTGCTTTAACATGATCAGGCAGATTTTGTTCCTTTAACCAAGCATGCCTCCTAATGACAGAACCCGTAACAGTGGCCCTGCAAGAGGCCTCCAGAGAATCAAAACCACATTGTAAAGTATGCTTTCCAACTTGTTCAGTTGCATGCAATAAGTCCTGCATTTCTTTGTTTTCTGCACATTCAGAATTCACCATCACTTTCTGTTTAAGCAGTAACATGATATTTTGCTGATATTTGAGCATATGAAACTGGCAATTTAAGGCCCTTATAGCTAAGGTAGCAGATGTGTAAATCTTTTTTCCCCATCTATCCAGTGCTCTACAATCCCTGTCAGTGGGGGTAGGGTTTTTTGCAGTGGAAGCCTTGACCCCTTTGGGACCTTGAGAAATAGTTTCTGGGTCTGCAGTAAGGTTTTTGAAAAGGAATTTATGAGAGTGAGGGACCCTGTAGTATCTGTCCGGCTTAACAGGAGCTGGAGGTAAGGAGTCAGGGTTCAGACTAGACTCTGAGAATGGGGATTCAAAGATGGCTGCCATTCTGTAAGCACTGCTGAACTGCAGCTCTCTAATTAACCTGAGGAAATCTAAACCCTGAGTGGATAATATAAAGCTTTTAACATCAAATATTCGATAAAATAACTTCAACTACACTTAACTATCTATTAATAATAAGAAAAACCAGAAAAAAGGAATATATTTCACTGGATTACAACAGATTAGCTGGCTCTGCAGAGAGAAGTAAACAAAGGAACCGTGTGCTTTCTATACTGCAAGTCTTTGTGTTCAAATAAGATGTCAAAAGAGGAAAAACAACATGGATACAACCACTACTAAAACAAAACTTTCGGAATTGCAGTCACCTGAAAAGGATGTGATTTCTAAAAGACAAAAAAATACTAAAATACAGGAACAACAGAAATCAGGGACCAAATCTAAATCTGAACAACCATTAAACATGGAAGATATCAGAAATGCTCTGCTACCCATACAAGAAGCTCTGAAAGAACTGACTTGTCAAATACAAACATTTGGGAACTCATGTACTCAGTTGCTGGAGAGAATGGATAAGGCAGGCTCAATTTCTGAAACTGAGGATAAATTAACTTTACTTGAAAAGAAAACTAATCTACATGATGTGGATATACAGGCTATGCAAAACAAGCTTATGGACTTATAAGCAAGATCCAGGAGAAACAATATTATTCTCAGAGGGATTCCAGAATCTATTCAGTATAATGAATTAATTCCATCCATATTACAAATATTTGAAGTGCTGTTAAATGACTCTGATGGGGTGAAACATATTATTATTGAAAGAGCGCACAGAGCTTTGAGAGAGTCACAAGCATCTAACTTTCCTAGACCTGTATATGTTAAAATACTTAATTATCAAGATGTAAGCAGAATACTTACTACTGTAAAACAAACTGGATGCTATATCATGTGGAAAAATAATAAAATAGCCATGTCACAGGATTTACCCATACAGGTAAGACAAGCTAGACAGTCTTTGTCTCCATACTTTAAATTTCTTATTGACAAACAAATTAAGTTTCAAATGAAATACCCACATATGCTTATATTTACAATGGATGGGATTAAACATGCTATTTCCACTAAAAATGAGGCAAAAAAATCTGTTTCTTAAAGTTTTCAAGGCTTTACCTGTATCAAAGACTTGAATTGAACTTTCGTTGAGACTGGTATGCTGCTGAGGTCGGATCCATTGTTTACTGTGTTCCCAGGACTGGATAATCATTTGTTTGTGTTTAAAAAGCTCTAGGCCTCTTCCAGAGTAATAAAACTGTTTGTTTTTGCTTGTCTTGATTACCTGCATTCGTTTCCCATCGTTTTATGGCTTCTACGAACTGTTTTCGACGAGGAGGAAGACAGGAAGTGCCTAAAATGCTGTCGTGGGTGCAGATTTCACTGTGACACTTCCGGGAGTCCGTCTGTAAAAGTGGTCCCCCGTCGCGAGTATTTCACAGGGTTTCCAGGCTTGGGAAACCAAAGGAAACTGTTTTAACATATTTTTATTCATTTAACTTCAAAATAACACTGTTGTATGGTAAAGTAAGCACATAGGAATATTTTATTTGTTTCTCTTATACATGTTTATGTAGAATTTTGTGGTTATATTATTTAGAGAGGGTGCAGGGATTTAGTAATGTTTGTATAAATATGTTTCTCAATATAGTTCATCATGTACTGTGTTAAAGTGATAATGCATTTTATATTAGTTAGTTAGTAGTTTGCTTTAGTATAAAACTATGATAGTGTGGGTTTATAACCAGGGATACCTGTATTTACCTATATATTTATTTTAACATAGGGTTGTATTTTAATATGTTTTTTTTTTTTTTTGTGTGTCTCTATGCATGCGGTTTATCTATAGATAGCTAATCCAAATATTAAAACTTCCTTTTTTCAATTTATTTTCATATGTACTGTAATATTGTATTTTAATTTGATTTGCTTAAATATACTTGATTGGGGAGATGCAGCTCAATGCAGTGCTTGTTAGGGAATGTTTAGTTTAGGCTTTGTCGTAGTTAAGTTAGATTATATAGGACTCAACTATGGAACATGTTTGAAATTTTATAATGTGATGTTTTCCTGTTTGTTTCTTTTCTTAAACCTTCTGTTATTCTATATTACATAAGACCTATATATGTCCTAGTCCAGGATTAGAGTGGGTAAGCACTGGCTTAGGACGTGATATATGGATTGCTTCCAGATCATGTATGGTTTTGAATATACTGTATTTTTTTTAAATCTTTTCTCTCCAAAACCTTTATTATACAGTCAACCTTGGTAATGTGGGAATTAGATTCATGGAACATTAAAGGGCTCCAGAATTTAAAGAAGAGGAAACTATTGTTACATGTATTGTTGCAGGCTAAGGCGTGGTTTATTTTACTGCAAGAAACGCATTTAATGAATGATCAATGGGTTGATATAAAAAAAAAGAAGTGGATCAGAGAAGTAATAGCATCGGAATGTAAGTCAAATAGTGCTGGGGTAGCTATAATTATTAAAGACCAATATAAGGACAAAATTTTAGATTCTAATACAGATAAAGATGGACGATGGTGCTATGTTATTATGGCATCTACCTTATTTGATAAACCTATTTTACTTTTAAACATATATGCACCTTGTAATGATCAACAAATATTCATAACATCACTGTATTCAATTTTAACACAATTTGATAGACACCACGTAATTGTTGGAGGTGGTTGGAATGCTTATCAAAATCCGAAGTTGGATAGATCTTGTCCACACAAAGCATTTAATAAGCATGCAGTATTGGCACTGGATGATATTAAAGAAGACTTTCAACTATATGACCCTTTTCACTATTTAAACAATGCTAATAGTACAAATAATTTTACATTTTATTCCCCATGTCATAAAATGTGGTCCAGAATAGATTTCTTCCTGATTTCAAGAACATTGATTAGTTTAGAACCTATAGTTGTTATACATGCACGGTATTTATCAGATCATTTGAAAATTTCGCTGAGTTTTGCTAAGGAGATAAAAGATACCTTGCGGCAAAGAGGCTATAATTGGTCTCTTAATCCAAATCTGCTGAATAAGGAAGAAATAATACAGGAAATTACAAAATACCTTAAAGACTTACTGGTTAGTCTAAAGAAACAGCAATATGCCCGAGATATTGAATGGGCAACAGTTAAAACACAAATAAGAGGGATCCTTTTGCAAAAAGCCTCTTATTATAAAAAAATACTAAATAAAGATATTCAAAACTTGGAAACAAAAATTAAATTATTGGATCAACAACTGATTCGGAATTTTAATGAACAAACAAACAGAGAAAGAACTATTTAAATGTCAGAAGGATCTCTTCTTAATGCAAAATAGTAGATTAACATTTCAAGAATATAAGATTTTAGCGAGATATGCTAATCACGTTCAAACACCATCGAGAGCGTTGGCTAGGATCATTAATCAATCAAAAACACCACTACAAATTTCGTAAATACAATTTAATAATAAAATATATTCTAAAACAGAGGATATTATTAATATTTTTGAGGAAATATATACAAAAATTTATGATGGGCAAAAGGATATGTCCTTGCATAGAATCTATGAACAATTTTTACAATCAATTACGTTTCCAGAAATGGGAGAGGATATTCAAAATGATTTAGTTAAACCGATATCTGAAGAAGACATAGTATATACAATTCAACATATGAAATCACATAAATCACCAGGTCCTGATGGGATGACAGTGGAGTTTTATAAAAAGTTTGCGGATATTTTTGGTAAGATACTTTTAGTTATGTTTAACTACATAATTAGGAATACTATTAATACTATTAATGATCCTCATCTTAATGCCTCAAAGACTATTTTTATACATAAAGCCAATTCAGATCCTCAAAACCCCGATAATTATAGACCGATATCATTAATGAATGTAGACATGAAAATTCTAACCTCCATTATAGCATCTAGACTGAAGAAAATCATGACTCATATAATATCCAAAGAACAGGCTGGATTTATGGCAGGTAGACAAACCAGTGATAATACTTTTATATTACATGCTATGATAACACATGCTAAACAAAATAATCTTAATATCTATGCCCTTATAATTGATGCACAGAAGGCCTTTGACAGGGATGATACAATTTTTTTTGTTTGCACTTTTACCTTATTTTAATATATCCCATGAATTTGTTCAAATGTTGCAAATATTATATAGTAATCCCTATACTACACTGTGCATTAATAGAAGCCTCTCCAAAAGAATACAGATTAAGACTGGAACACGCCAGGGCTGCCCTTTGTCCCCTTTACTATTTAATCTTTATCTTGAACCTCTGTTCTTATATATTAAACAGAATGTCTATCATAATGTCCCAATAATTTATGGAACTAAAATCTTAATGGCAGCTTTTGCGGATGATCTTAATATTTATTGTGCATCTCCAATATCTGACACTGACAAATTATTGAAGGCTGTTAATGATTTTTCAGAAGTCTCTAACTACAAAATTAACTTGGAAAAAAACAATATTTTTCCTTTAAAGACACCTAATTTTCGTTATTGCCTTTGGTTGGGCAGGTAACATTTAAAGAAAAAATTAAATATTTAGGTATTGAGTTTTCTACAGACAATAAAGACTTCTACAATAATAACATTAAAACAATTTGGGACCAAATAATTTCTGATTTCAGGAGGTGGAAAAATTTACGATTGCCACTACTAGCAAAAGTTTCAATTGTCAAAATGAATATGTTACCACGATTACTTTATATTTTTAGGTAAGCCCAATTAATACTTTCGAAGACATTTTTTTTAAAAATTCATAAAGAATTGGCTAAATTCATTTGGGAACCAAAAAAAAATACAGGATATCTTATGATAAATTAATGACCCAAAAAAATAAAGGAGGACTGGAGTTGCCTAACTTCGAATTATACTACCTAATCGTGAACTCTAACAGAATTCTAAGAATTGCCAACTATGATACAACTACTTCTAAGTGGACACCAACTTATAAATATATTTTAAAGTTAAACATTAATCCTAAAGCAATACCCTTTTTAGGTAAAGATACTGTAAACATTTATGGGATTATTGAACACATTAAAACTAACATATTATCTATACAAGATTTATTTCAATCTTTGGATCTGGGTCAGTATATGATAGTTTTTCAACCCTTTCATGGGAATCCTAATTTAAAATTGAACAATCAATTAACTGAATTTCTTTCCACTAATAGTTAATTTAACTTTGATTGATATATACAAATATCTGGATCGCTCGGCCAATCAAATAAGACAAGAATTTAACTTACCCAAAAATTATCTTATTTTGAGACAAATTAGAGAACTTGCTATGAGCTACTTTATAAATTTTAAACCTGAAGATGAAAATGTTAATAAATGCTTTGAGTTGTGGCAAGCCCTCCAATAGGATATTAAATATATCAACAACAAATAAATTAATTAAAGACTTTAAATTTCATGATAAATTCTGTTATCCAACTATTGGGAAGAGAAAATTTTAGTGACAGACAAAAGTAATATGTTAAAAGCAATTGACCTGACTATCAAATCTACTTCTCTTCAAAAATTGATGTATACCCAGTTGATGATATGGAATAATGCATATTATACACGCCTTACCCTGCATAAATTTAATTCTAAAAACTCTCCAACTTGTCCATACTGTAAAAATCAACCGGCTGACCTTCTTCATATGTTCTGGAGCTGTAAATGCATATATAAGCTTTGGAATTCCTTTAAGATTCAACTTCAGAAGATGGGTTACCAAAGTACAACGTTGTCATGGAAATTTATGATTTTACATATTCCTCCAAAAGAACTCCCTAGATCACAAAGTACTATATATATTAATATTTTTCTGTTAATGAAGCTTTATGTAGTCACTAATTGGTTAGACCCATCTAAAACATCTTGGGAAAGCTTTAGAGTTTTGGCAACAAGGCATATATTAGCTCATAAACTACTCTTAAGGCCGAATAATAAAAACATTAATAACCCAAAAATTTGGGAACATATATTTAATATTATATTAGCATAACACTTTTAACTTGAAGGTATTCACATTTATATACTTGCTTGGAGAGAATTTTGTATTTAAACTGTATATTACTGGAAATGTTATTAACTACTTTTTGTTTTTTTCTCTATTCTTAATCTTTACATGGAAGCATTCTTGTAAATATTGTATATTTGTTTGGTGTGATAGTTAGTGATATTAGTTATTAGTCTCTTGTTTTGTATTTTTTCTCTTAAAATTTTGTGTTTGTTTTTACTTGTGTATGAAAATAATATAACAATAAAGATTTAATATGGAAAAAAAAAAGACTAGACTCTGAGAACACATCATCTACAATGTCTAACACATGTGGAATAGTTAGAGGCCTGTGTTGAGGTAGTAAAAGGAAGTCTCTGAGCCTCTTCTTAGATTCTGAAAAATCTTGGCTCTCCCAGTGGAAGTGCTCCCTCATGGTATGCAAGGTTTCCCCAAAAGAGTAGTCCTCAGGAGGAGAAGTTGAAGGAATTGATTCTTCAGCATCAGAATCCTCATAGGGGGGAAGAGATTATTCCTGATCAGAAGAGGAATTGGAAGAAATGGAAACCTGATCTGAAGATTCATAGCCTGTCTCTTTCCTAGGCCTCTTTATCAGGAGGGGGATGGGAACCCCTGATCAAGGTAATTAAGTCTTCGGCCATTTTGAGCATCTGTTTTTTGGGCATAGAGGCCTGCCCATGTGGCTGGTGAACTTGTTTCTTTGCCTTTAAAGGTGCTTTAGTCTTTGCCTTTGAAGTCAGTTTAATATATAATTGTTTAGGTCTGAATACACCCTCAGAAGCCGATGCCTGCTCAGCGGCTCCGGACCCATCTGAGGGAATAATTTCCGAGGCTCCAATACCTTGAGTTTCCAGTGGCCTGGCCGACTCCACGTGGGAGTTGGTAGCAGCCTGCAACTCTAAAGTAGCGGGCATCAGGGGCTGCGAAAGCACCTCACTGAGAACCGGCAAATAAGCGACTTACTTAGGAGAAGCTTCATAGTCAGTTTTGGACCTCGGTTGCCTGTCTTTTTCTTTGCGTTTTTTTTTAACTCCGGTAGTCGTATGTCTATCCAACGACATTGTATAATTAAATCTTCACCCAAAATAGCTTAATGCAAAATCGTACCGATGCTTAATAGAGCATTGGTTAAATCTAGCACAAAACCAACAACTAGAAACGTTGTGGTCAGGGCCTAGGCAAGGAATACAGTAAGAATGAAAGTCCTTATGAGGTATTTGCTTCCCACAAGAAATACAATTATTAACTTTTTCTGACATCGGACTGGAGCAAGAAAAAAGTTTCCCCAAATGGGTACTTAGCTTTTAATGAAGACTTCAGATCTGAAACTCGAATACGAAAATCTCAGGAGTCAGCCGACCGGCACTTGCGAACTGCTTCTGCTTCGGGCACCGCACAGCAAAAAAGACTGAAGAAAATGGCGTTGGCTGCATCTTTTATACCCCTGATGACCTGACGTAAGGGAAGAAGTGACAACAACCGATGCAGGACCCAAGACTTGGGAATTCAGGCTGACTGAGGGCAACCTGCCAGCAGGATAACCCAAATGTAATGACTGCAACAGTGAAACACGAAGAACATCCTGCTTAAATCATATCTTAGAGGTTCATGGCTGTGTCCATGTATTACATAATACTATATCTGTACTTGCTTCATCTCTTACCTTTCTCCTACTACTTTACACTTTGTATACACGGCATCCTTAATTGAAACCCATCTTTGCCTGGTACTATAACTTATGTATGTATGTATATGATCATTATTTTTTTTTCTTCTCAATGTAACTTTCTACCACTGAACAAATGTTGATAACATGTTTTGTACTTCATGTAAAGATGTCTTGCATAGTTTTATATTATGTGGAGCTTTTCTCCCCGGGCCACCGTTGAAAATGGACCTCGTCCAGTCGGACCATCCCGGTTAACAAATGTAAAATAAATAAATAAATAAATAAAATGATGCCACAATACCAACAAAAAATAATGGACTTCAACAATTGGCTTAGTTTCTGATATCTTTCCAAGGGGATCCAGTATCTCTCAGCCTGGGATGACATGGTTGACAGGCCTCGATTACTTGCCAAAGATGGCCTCCACATGTCACCCCTGGGGGTCCCAGATCCTGGCCAAGGCTCTTGCCTCCCCCATTGTGCCTTTTTTAGGCTACATCCCAAAGAAAAATCTTCCAACATAAAGGATCTGTCAAAAAAGTAAACTGAAGGTCATGCTGCTTAATGCTAGGAGACTTAGCCTGAAAATGCACTCACTGGAGGCTCTCCTAACACTAGAAGATGCCAATGTCTGTGTGGTCATGGAGACTTGGATCAGGTCTGCGGAAAGCACTCCTGCCTTACCAGACTATATCTCACTCCACACTTTCCAACCCCAAAACAAGGTTAGAAAGACTAAGGGTGGTGGAGTCTCTATCTTCATTAAGGACAGGCACATCTCCAGACTGGTTTGCCAGCATGACATACTGGAATTACTCCAGGTGCAACTGAGAGTTAGAAAGACACCCATCCAAGTTATAGCCAGCTACAGACCACCCTCCATGACTCAGGTAACCCATTCCTACCTGGACATACTTGACTCTATCAAGGTACTCCCTAACACCCTGATCCTTGATGACTTCAATTACCTCACCATAGAATGGGTGAACTATTCCTGCACTAATGCACTCACCCAACAATTCCTTCATCACTTCTAACACACTAGACCAGCTTATCTCATCCCCCACAAGGGGAGATAAGATTCTGGACTTGGTTCTCACCAATAAGGGTGACCCCTGAACTTTCTATCCCACCTAACTACCCCCCTTCCCCAGCTGTAACTAGGCTAAAAAACTTCTCAAAAGCTAACTACAACCTCCTAAAGGAGGGTACCAGTAGCTTCACACCACTGCTCCCCTCAGAGGATGCAGACAACCATGCTGAACAGTACATTCAATAAGTTCAAAAATCTCCAAGCACAGGATCCCAATAAAGGCAGTCCGACGTATATTTTGTTGTCAATTCTGATTTATTAAAACACAATTAAAACAGTGGATTTAGTGCTTTCGTTTCCTATCCGGAAACTTCATCATAATAATAAAATCACATGCCACAATTTAATTTATAGTCAATTTAAATTACAATTAATTCATCCACTGGTTAATTACACTAATTAAAATACTAATTAAAGTCATAGTGCAGGTACAAGAATACATAATAATGACAAGCATGGCTGCTCTGTGTAACAAGATTTTCTCAAAAAGTCCATATAATTCATCCTATTCATAATAAATATAAGATACTACATGAAATAAATAAAATAATATAATGTAATATCATACTATGCTCTTTTATATTTGTATTTTGTAAATACACATGATCAAATGAAGTATAAATAACTAAGAACTCATACATGGTGTATAATAAATATATTTAAAATTGTATATGTATACTTTTTAAAGAAATGTGTATGTATATATTTTCATAAAAACTTTATTTTATTTTATTTGTTTTATTTTATTTTATTTGCTCTGAGTTTTAAGGCTGGTAATAGGGATGTGTGGTCATTCATTCCAGGGGGCGTAGTTGCATCCAATTGTAACTGCCAAATTAATTCCCTAAAAAATTTTTTTCTTGTCTCCGTGGTCCATTGGTTTGGTGTTATTCATGCTGAACAGTAAACCAATGCAGTATACAAGCACCTGTACAAAGTACAGTTGTGTACCTACCATAAATGTAGATGTTAGAGTGTATTCACTGTTGCAGTCATTACACTTGGGTTATCCTGCTGGCAGGCAACCCACAGTCGGCCTGAATTCCAAAGTCTTGGTCCAGCATCGGTTGCTGTCGCCTCTTCCCTGACGTCAGTGCGCCAGGGGTATAAAAGATGCAGCCGCCATTTTCTTCAGTTTTTCTTGCCCCAGATGTCAGGTGCCCCCAAAAGGGTAGGCTAAAAATTTGCAAATAAAAAAGCATGCATTAACATAAACATCAACTTTCTCTACCAGCAAATACACCACATATGTTGTATAGACTAGAGAAGTACAGATAAGTCCCAGCAAAGAAAGGGGGATGGTGGGAGGGTAACCTGGACTGCAACAGTGAATACACTCTAACATCTACATTTATGGTAGGTACACAACTGTACTATGTTCATCGTGTTTCACTGTTGCAGTCATTACACTTGGGTTGAATCCCAAAGCTGAGGTTGAGCGGCTGGATCTAAATAGGATTAGGAGTGGCTATGAGGCCCTGCAGAACTGCAGGGGCAAAGCCTGCTCTGGATTTAGAGTAAAGAGGTAAGTGGTAGTGCTTGGTAAAAGTGTGCACTGAACTCCAAGTTGCAGCCTCCAAAATTTCCTTGGTTGGTACTCCTGAGAAAGGCTGCTGATGTGGCTGCTGCCCTGGTAGAATGAGGCCTAATATTCTTAGGCACTGATTTGCCATGCTGTGCATAGCAGAAGTGAATGCAGTGTCCTATCCATTTTGAAATAGTCTGCTTTGAAATAGCCTTTCCTTGAGATCCTGCAGCATATGCCACAAAAAGTTGCTCAGTTTTTCTGAAAGCTTTTGTTTTGTCCAAGTAGAAGCGTAGCTGCCTGTGTATGTCCAAAGAATGCAGAAGTCTTTCCCCTTTATTCTGCGGATTTGTATAAAAGATTGGTAAATGAATGGTTTGGTTAAGAGCCACGCTGGACACTACCTTTGGCATAAATGTTGGGTTTGCCCTTAGAGAAACCCTGTCCGGATGAAAAATAATAAAATGTTCCACTGCCATTAATGCCTGTAACTCTGAGACTCTTCTTGCTGAAGTTATTGCTAGGAGCAGAGCAGTTTTCCATGATAAGTATTTTATCTCAGCCGTATTGGTTGGCTCAAAGGGAGGAAGTGTGAGTTTTTCCAAGACAAAGTTGAGGTCCCATGTTGATATAGGTGCTCTACTTGGGGGTCTTATGTTTTTTGCCCCTCTGAGGTACTGTCTTAGTAGTGGGTGAGAGAAAATAGGAGGTCCCATATTGTAATGAGCTGAAATGGCAGAGGCATGGATCTTAATTGATGAGAATGATAGGCCTTTGTCCAGCATCTCAGTTAGGTATTGCAAAATCTGAGGAATATTAGGAACAAGCGGTTCAAATCCTTGTGCCTGGTTCCAAGCACAGAATCTCTTCCATTTTTCTGCACAAGATTTCCCGGTGCTGGGCCTTCTGGCTTCCAAAATGACATCCATTACTGCTTTAGAGAGAGGTGTGGTCTGAATGTCTATATTATTCGCCAAGCAGCCAGATTTAAGGTTCTGAGTAAGCTGTGCAGGATCTGATTGTTTTGTTGGGTCAGCAGATGAGGAATTTGAGGTAAGGTCCAGGCTGGCCCTTGAGACAAGCTCTTTAGTATTGGGTACCAGTGCTGGCGTGGCCAGTCTGGGGCAATCAGAATCATTTTTGGCTTCTCTTGTCTGACCTTTAGGAGTACTTTGGGGAGTAGAGGCAGTGGTGGATAGGCATAAACTGTTAGGTTTTTCCAGCTGAATGATAGAGCATCCACCTTCCATGCTTGTGAGTGATAATCCCTTGTGCAGAATCTTTGTAATTGGCAGTTGTGAGGGGAGGCAAATAGATCTATGTCTGGGCATCCCCATTTCCTTATTATCATGCTGAAGACTTGTGGATCTAGTTTCCACTCGTGAGGATCCATGAGGTTTCTGCTTAGTTTGTCTGCCAAAGTATTTTTCTTTCCTGGCAGGAATTGTGCCTGCAGATGTACCTGATAGGCCAGTGCTGTCTTCCACAAAGTCATGGCTTGCCTGCAGAGGGGGTAGGAATGAGTGCCCCCTTGCTTGTTTATGTACCACATGACTGTAGTATTGTCCGTCTTTAGTAAAAGTTGTCCTGGATGTAGTAGATCTTTGAAGGCTGTCAAGGCATTCTGTACAGCTAGCATCTCTTTTTGATTGATATGAAGATGCATTTGGTCTGTGGGCCATGTGCACACCCCAGGCATAATCCGATGCATCTGTTGTTAGTGTCTGCCTGGCTGTGGGTAACGTGAAAGGCTGTCCCCTTGTTGTGGTGACAGGCCAGTTCCCACCATTGAAACTCTTGTTGCATGCAGGGAATGAGAGTAAATGATGTTTCCATGCTGTGGCAATGTTGAGTCCAAACACTTTTTAGATACCATTGTAGCTTCCTCATATGCAGTCTTGCATATGGAATTAGCAGGATGCAGGATGCTATGAAGCCCAAAGCCTGCAGAATTTTTCTTGCAGGTAGCTGGGTCTTTGTTGCCATCATTTGAAAGTAATGAGTCAGTTGCCTTTGTTTGTCTGGCATGAGATAAGCCATCTGGGCAGTTGTATTTAAGCTTGCACCCAGGAATATTATCGAGAGGGCACTAGTTTTAATTTCTTTTTGTTTACTGTGTACCCTAGGCAAATTAGTAATCTTTTTACAAACGCCAGATGCTTTAGTAGAATGTCCTTGCTCTCTGCTTGAATAAGGTAGTCGTCCAAGTAGGGATATATTTGAATTCCTTTTTGTCTGCAAAATGCAATTACTGGTGCCAGGCATTTTGTGAAGACCCTGGGTGCAGCAGATAAGCCAAAGGGCAGTGCAGAGAATTGGTAATGCATTGAGCCAGCTATGAATCTGAGGTATCTTCTGCAAGATTGTCTGATTGGGACATGCAGGTATGCCTCTTTGAGGTCCAAAGTAACTAGGCAGGCCTTTTTGCCCAGCATGGGTAGAAGTTGCTGCAGTGTCAACATTTTGAATTTTGGAACATCTAGGAAAGTATTTAGAGTAGACATGTCTAGTATTGGTCTCCAAGCTTTGTCCTTTCTGGGTACCAAGAAAAGTCTTGAGTAAAATCCTTGTCCCTGCTCTTGCCGTGGTACTTTCTGAATAGCCCTCATGTCCATGAAGGCAGAAATTTGTTTTTGTGCCTCTGCCCATTGATTGAGTGGCAGGACTGGCATACCTTTTGGCCTGGGTAGGGTGTGAAAATGGAACCTGTAACCCTGTGAAACAATATTCAGTATCCATTTGTCCTGGGTGATTATGTGCCAGTTTTGTGAGAAAAGTGCTAGTTTTCCCCCTAAGAGTGCTGCCAAAAGGTAAGTGCTTGGCATTGGTAGAGGGAAGTCATTGGGACTGTTTCCTATAAGGTTGATTTGTCTTCTCCGCCTTTGGGGGATGAAGCACCCCATTGCTTAGGTCTGTATGAGCCTTGGGGCTGAGATCTGCCTCTTGGGCATCTGTATCTGCCTCTTTGTGGCCTGTCTGACACTGGAAAGGACCGATTTTTAGAAGGCCAGTTCCTGCTAAATCTGGGTGGCTGAACCTGTAAGAAATCCTTTACTGTCTGCATTGATTTTGCTTTATCCTCCATTTTCTTTAACACCTCTTCCGCTTTAACACCAAATAAAGTATCATGCTGTAATGGAGCACCCAACAATTTTGCTTTAACATGATCAGGTAAACTTTGTTCTTTTAACCAAGCATGTCTTCCAATGACAGAACCTGTAACTGCGGCTCTGCAAGAAGCCTCTAATGAATCAAAACCACATTGCAAAGTATGCTTTCCCACTTGTTCAGCTGCATGCAATACATCCGGCATTTCCTTATTTTCAGCACATTCTGAACTTGTAAGCATTTTCTGTTTTAGCAAAGACATTAGGCATTGTTGATATTTAAGCATGTGAAACTGGCAGTTTAAAGCCCTTACAGCTAAAGTGGCAGAAGTGTAAACTTTTTTCCCCCCATCTGTCCAGTGCTCTAGAATCCGTATCAGAGGGAACAGGTTTTTTTTGCAGTGGATGCCTTGACCCCTTTGGGACCCTGTGAAATTGTTTCTGGGTCAGCAGCAGGGTTTCTATAAAGAAATTTATGAGAATCTGGGACCCTGTAATACCTATATGGCTTAACTGGTGCAGGGGGGTAAAGAATCAGGAGACAAACTGGATTCAGAAAATACATCATCAATAATATCTAGTACAGGGGGAATAGCAAGGGGCGTGTGCTGAGGCAGTAAAAGAAAGTCTCTGAGCCTTTTCTTGGATTCTGAATAATCCTGGCTCTCCCAGTGGAAATGTTCCCTCATGGTGTGCAGGGTTTCTCCAAAAGAGTAATCCTCAGGGGGAGAGGCTGAAGGGATAGATTCTTCAGCATCAGAGTCCTCATAGGGAGGAAGAGAATATCCCTGTTCTGAAGAGGAATCAGAGGAAATAGAAACCTGGTCAGAGGAATCATAGTCAGTATCTTGCCTAGGCCTTTTATTAGGAGGGGGATGTGAACCCCTGATCAGAGTAATTAAGTCTTCGGCCATTTTAAGCATCTGTTTCTTTGGCATGGATGACTGTCCAGGTGAATGCTGTACTTGTTTCTTTGTCTTTAAAGGTGTTTTAGACTTTGCCTTGGCTGCTGGAGTGGTCTGGAAAGTAAGCTGTGAAGGTCTGAAAACACCCTCAGAAGCCGATGCCTGCTCAGCAGCTCTGGACCCATCTGAGGGAATAGTTTCTGTAGGCGAATACCTTGAGTTTCCAGAGGCCTGGTTGTCTCCATGTGGGAGTCGTAGGCGGCCTGTGGCTCTGAGGTAGTGGGTGTCAGGGGCTGCGAAAGCGCCTCACTGAGAACCGGCGACTGGCCTAGAAGAGGCTTTGTCATCGGTTTTGGACCTCGGATGCCTGTCCTTTTCTTTGTCCTTGCGCTTTTTATGAACTCCGGTCGTCAGTTGTTCCGATGGCATTATATAGGTAAGCCTTCGGCCAAAGTAATGTAAAGCAAAATTGAACCGAGCTTAACAGTGCGTTGGTTGAATCTAGAGCAAAACCGACAACTAGCAATGTCGTGGTCAGGGTCTAGGCAGGGGATACAGTAAGAATGGAAATCCTTATGAGGTATCTGCTTCCCATAAGAAACACAATTGTTAACTTTTACTGACATTGGTCTGGAGCAAGAAAAAGTTTCCCCAACGGGGTACTTAGCTTTATCGAAGACTTCGGATCTGAAATTCAATTTTGAAAATCTCAGAAGTCGGCCGACCGGCACTTGCGAACTGCTTTTGCTTCGGGCAATGCGCGGCAAGAAAGACTGAAGAAAATGGTGTCGGCTGCATCTTTTATACCCCTGGCGCACTGACGTCAGGGAAGAGGCGACAGCAACAGATGCCAGACCAAGACTTTGGAATTCAGGCAGACTGTGGGTTGCCTGCCAGCAGGATAACCCAAGTGTAATGACTGCAACAGTGAAACACGATGAACATCTGCATGGACTCAGCCATACCCAAAAGAACTAAAACCTGCTCCTCAAAGAAACACAAAGTTGTCTGCTGGACACCCTCTATCAACAGGCTTTACAACAAAAGGAAGAAACTGTTGTCCAAGGGTAAAAAAGAACAAACTACAAATTGGAAAAACTCCCTCCTCAGCCTCAACAAGCAAATTAGATCAATAGTGAAAACCTCCAAAGACAATTATGAATCAAAACTAGCCTCCGACCCAAAGGGAAACTACAAAGCCTTCTTCAGTTACGTCAGGAACCACCATAGCAAGGCCCAGGTTTGTTCCAAATTAGTACTTAATGGTACCACTTACACCCAAGATTGTGCTAGACAGTGAAGAGGAGAAGGTTAACACCCGCACTACACCTCAAGCAACACACAGCCCTTCTAAACCCATACCAACACCCACACATATCAACACTAAACCCACATATGTGGAGGCCCTTAACATTAACCTGCCCGAGCAACAAGGACCTCCGAAGCTGAAATGCAAACACCAATCACAACCAAAGTGTCACATAGCCCACAACACTAGTGTGCCACCCAACAACAGCCCCGAAGGCAAGGCAACGTATCCAACCCTTTAGTCATAGGTGACTCTATAGTCAGGCACACTGATGTCACACTCACCAGGCTGAACAAGGAAAAAATTATAGTCAGCTGCCTGTCGGTTGCCAGGATCCACCACATAACAGATGCACTCAAGTCACTCCACAAGTACAAATATGACTCTGTCATTGTCCATGTTGGAGTGAATGACTTGAGACGTACCTCCCTGGACTACATGAAAAGAGACATGGAAGAGCTCTCAAATCATACGGCCTTCGCACAGAATGATACCACAGTATAAGGACAAAATGATTAACTTCAGCAATTGGCTAAGCTTCTGGTGTCATTCAAAGGGGATCCAGTATCTGTCTGCCTGGGACGACATGATTGACAGACCACGATGCTTTGCCAGAGATGGTCTTCACCTGTCACCCCTGGGATTCATGTTACTGGCTAAGGCTCTTGCGACCCCTATAGTGCCTTTTTTAGGCAACATTCAAAGGACAAAACCACCACCGTAACGGGTACAAGCATGCAAAATCTGAAGGTAATGCTACTCAATGCTAGAAGTCTAAACCTCAAAATGCACTCTGTTGGGGCACTCCTAAAAATGGAGAAAGTACAGTTTTGTACCTACCATAAATGTAGATGTCTGAACTGGATAGCATCTGCAGTCATAACAACTGGGTTGTCCTGTCATCAGGCAGCCCTTCGGTCGGCCGGATTCCAAAGTCCGGGTCCGGCTTCGGCTGATGTCGCACTTCACCCGACGTCATCTCTGCTGGTCTTCGGGTATAAAGGCATCAGCCGACGCCATTTTCCTCAGTGTTTCTTGCCCCAGATGCCAGTTGCCCTCTTGGAAGGCTAAATTTTGGGTAAATGGCAATGTTTCCAAAAAGATAGAAGGCAAACACAAAACATAAGCATGTATGTACATATATACAAACAAATACACCATAAGAGACTCCCCCCACCAGCTAGCTATTAGGAGGGTAAATACCCTAGGAGTACCACAGAGGGGAAGGAGGGAGGGTAATCCTGACTGCAGATGCTATCCAGTTCGGACATCTCCATTTATGGTAGGTACAAAACTGTACTATGTCCTTCATGGATGCATCTGCAGTCATAACAACTGGGTAGAATACCATAGTCAACTAGGGGAGGAGGAAGATTAGATTATGGTGTGGTTAGGATCCCTTGCAGTACAGCAGTGGCAAACCCTGCTCGGGATCTGGAATACAGAGGTAAATTATAATGCTTGGCAAATGTATGCACGGAGGTCCAAGTAGCCGCCTCAATAATGTCCTTGGTTGCCACTCCTCGTAAGAAGGCTGTGGTAGTGGCTGTTGCCCTTGTAGAATGAGGCCTTATGTTCTGTGGAATTGGTTTTCCGTGGAAGGAGCAACAGAATCGTATGCAATTTCCTATCCATTTGGAGATTGTCTGTTTGGAAATAGCTTTTCCTTCCCTTCCTGTTGCATAGGCTACAAAAAGCTGGTCAGTTTTCCTGTTACTTTTTGTTCTGTCCAGGTAGTAGCGTAGCTGTCTATGTACATCCAAGGTATGCAGCAGTCTTTCCCCTCTGTTTTTTGGGTTGGGGAAGAAGGTAGGTAGGTGGATTGCCTGGTTTAAAGACACTCTGGATACCACCTTAGGCATAAATGTAGGATTAGTCCTCATGGACACTCTATCTTGGTGGAAGATTAGGAAGGGTTGTACTGCCATTAGGGCCTGAAGTTCAGAAACCCTCCTTGCTGAGGTTATTGCCAGTAGGAAAGCAGTTTTCCATGATAGATGCTGTAGGTCTGCTGTTGCTGCTGGTTCAAAGGTGCAGTGTCAACTTTTCTAGCACAAAGTTCAAATCCCAAGCTGGCAATGGTGGTTTCCTAGGAGGTTTTACATTCTTGATCCCTCTGAGGAACTGCCTGAGTAGAGGATGTGAAAAACAGGTGGATCAAAGCTGTATTCTGCTGAAATAGCTGATGCATGTATCTTAATGGAGGAGTAGGACAGGCCTGTATGTAGAAGCTCTGCCAAATACTCCAGAATGTTAGCAATATCTATATTGAAACATCTTTTCCTCTTTCAGCACTCCAAATGACAAACCTTTTCCATTTTCCTGCATAGTTCCTTCTTGTTGAAGGTCTGCGGGCTTCAAGGATAATGTCTTTAACCCTTTGGGAGAGTTCTGGATTAGTTGCTGCTATGTGATGTTCCATGCAGTCAGTTGCAACGTTTTTAGGTTTGGATGCATGATGCTGTAGTTGTTCTGAGTTAACATCAAAGGCATCAGGGGTATTGACCACATTGAGTCCCGAGACATGCTCTTCAGCAATGGGTACCAGTGTTGTCTTGGCCAGTTCGGAGCTATCAGGATTATCCTTGGACGTTCCTCCTTGATTTTTAGTAATACCTTGTGTATCAAGGGAAGAGGTGGGAATGCATATGCTGTCAGACCTTTCCAGCTGAAGGAGAGCGAATCCACTTTCCATGCAAGTGGGTGGAATGTCCTTGTGCAGAATTTTTTGAGCTGGTGATTGAGAGGGGAAGCGATCTGTGGCATTCCCCATTTCTTTGAGATGGTCTTGAAGATGTCCGGGTGTAGCATCCATTCGTGAGCATCTGAGGTGGTTCTGCTTAACATGTCTGCTAGAGTATTCTCCTTTCCTGGTACAAATATTGCCTGTAACTGGATGTTGTAGCTGAGTGCCAGGTTCCAAAGGTCCAAAGTCATTCTGCATAGAGGGTATGAATGAGTGCCTCCTTGTTTGTTGATGTACCACATGACTGTGGTGTTGTCTGTCCTTATCATCAAATGGCCTTCTTTGAGAAATGGTCTGAATTTTTGGATTGCCAGTTTTACTGCCAGCATTTCTTTTAGGTTGATGTGCAGGTGAAGCTGGTCCTGCGTCCACAATCCTTGTACGCATTTGTCCAGCATGTGAGCCCCCCATCCTAGGTCTGAGGCGTCTGTTGTGATGGTTTGGCTTGCTTGATAGTTGTGAAAGGGTAGGCCTGGGTTTGACTGGCATGCTTGAGCCCACCATAGGAACTCCTGCTTTAGGCATGGGATTAGTGGTATTTCTGCTTCTAGGCTGTGCCTGTGTTGGGACCATAAATTCTTTAGGTACCACTGTAGCTTTCTCATATGTAGTCTGGCATGTGGAACCAAGATTATGCATGATGCCATGAAGCCTAAGGCCTGCAGAACATTTCTTGCTGTTAGCTTGTTCTGTCTTGTTAGTGCCAAGAAGTAAAGAGGGAGTTCTTTTTGTTTTTCGGCAGTTAGGAATGCCATTTATTTTACTGTGTCCAACTCCGCGCCCAAGAATGTCCTTGTTTGGGATGGTATCAGCCTTGACTTTTGTAAATTGACTGTGTATCCCAGTGCTTGTAGCAAGTAAATGACCCTTTGTAAATCTGTTGTCAGCTTGCTTTTGTTGTCCCCTTGTAGCAGGCAGTCGTCCAGGTATGGATAAATTTGGATTCCCTGTAGTCTGCAGTGGGCGATTACTGATGCCAGGCATTTTGTGAATACTCTGGGCGCAGTAGATAAGCCAAAGGGCAATGCTGAGAATTGATAGTGCTCTGATCCTGCAAGAAATCTGAGGTATCTTCTGCAAATTGGTCGAATGGGGACGTGCAGGTATGCCTCCTTGAGATCTAGAGTTACCAGCCAACACTCCTTGCCCAGCATGGGAAGAAGTTGCTGTAGGGTCAGCATTTTGAATTTTGGGACAATGATGTATGTATTTAAGGTGGACAGGTCGAGAATAGGTCTCCAACTTTTTCCTTTCTTGGAACTAGGAATAGTCTGGAGTAGAATCCTTTGCCTTGTTCTGTTATTGGTACTCTTTCCACAGCTCTCATCTTTGTTAATTGCATTATCTGCTGTAGAGCTTCTGTTTTTGATTTGGAGGCAGGTTTGGCATTCCTCTTTTGACTGGTAAAGTGTGGAAGTGGAACCGGTAACCTTGGTCTATGGTTTGCAAAATCCACTTGTCTTTTGTGATATAGTGCCAGTTCTTCGAAAATAAGGTTAATTTTCCGCCTAATGGTGCTGCTATTTGTTCCCTGGTAGGCGGAATTAGAATCAAGTCACTGCGATTGTGCTGTTGGAGTGGTAGTGGCTGTGTCTGTGCCTCTGTTATTACCTTGCCACTGTCGTCCTCTGTAGGCACCCCCTCTGGATTGATTTCTGCCTCTGGAACGTCTATTCCTGCCCCTTTGGGATCTTGTGGAGTCAGGAAAGGACCAATTTTTGGCAGGCCAGTTTCTGCTAAACCTTGGGGGCTGAACCTGCAAGAAATCCTTAACCGTTTGTACAGATTTTGCCTTTTCTTCCATTTTCTTCATTACCTGCTGGGCAGGTGTACCAAACAAACTGGCCTTATCCATAGGAGCATCTAATAACTTAGCTTTAACATGATCCGGTAAGACCTGTTCCTTCAGCCATGCATGTCTTCTTATCACTGTACCAGTCATGGCTGATCTAAATGAAGCCTCCAGTGCATCATAGCCACATTTTAAGGAATGGTTACTAACCTGCTGTATGTTATTTACCATTTCTAATACATATTTCTTATCTATAGAGTCATCAGAGGATAGCTTTTTAGTTAACTGATCAAGCATAAACTCTTGGTATTGTATCATGTGAAACTGACAGTTTAAAGCTCTAGCTGAGAAAGTAGCTGAGGTGTAAACTTTTTTGCCCCATCTGTCTAAAGACCTGGCTTCCCTTTCAGAAGGAATAGGGTTTTTTGCTGTGGTCGAGGCTACTGCCTTAGGCCCCTGGGATATAGTTTCGGGGTCTGCCAGAGGGGCCTTGTATAGGTGATGATGAGTGTCTGGTACCCTGTAAAATCTATCTGGTTTGGCAGGGGCTGGAGGTAAGGAATCTGGTGCAGTACAGACATCATTAAATGCATCGTCCACAACAGAGAGGACAGGAGGTATAGCTAAGGGCCTGTGTTGTGGAAGGTGCAGAAAAGTCCTAAGTCTTTTTCTGGAATCTGAGAAATCCTGTTCCTGCCATTGGAATTGTTCTCGCATGGCATGTAAGGTTTCCCCAAAGGAGAATTCTTCTGGTGGAGAAGCAGCTGGAATTGATTCTTCAGCATCTGAGTCTTCATAATTGGAGAAAGGAGCCTCTGGCTGGTCTGTAATATCTGAGTCATCCGCAGAATCATCAGAGGACACAGGCTCGGGGGGCTCTGTTCTAGGTCTCTTTTCTGGGGGCTGAGAGGCCCTGTCTGGGTGAGATTGAGATCCCCTAATTAAGGATATTAAATCTTCTGCCAGAGTAAGCATTTGTGAAGTAGAGGTGGGCCTGGTTGAGGGGGGTTTAACAGGCCCTGATTTAGTAGATTTGGCTGCTTTAGCCCTGGCAAAGGCCTTAATAGACATGGCTGCAGGAGGCCTAGCAGCACCACGTGCTGGGGTAGAGACATCCAAAGGGATGGTGTCTGATAAGTCACTAGTAACCACTGTTGTAGGTAAAATTTCTGAGGCCGATTCAAGTAGGGTAGCAGGAACCTCAGTAGTAGTCATTGATTCAGCTGTACTTTGATCAGTTTTCTCGGTTTCAGCCGCAACCGATACACTTGCGGTTTGCTTAACCGTGGTTTCGGCCGAAACCGCAGACCGCGAGTGTCGGTCTTTTTCTTTGCGTTTTTTAACAATTTGGGTAGTCGGAGGATCCGACGGCATAATGTACGCAAAATCTGAGCCGAAAAACTGTTCAGCAAACTCCGACCGACGCCTAAGCGTACGTCGGTTGAATGAAGCACAGGCCGAACAGGCTGCTACGTCGTGGTCTGGGCCTAAACAAGGCAAACAGTAAGAGTGGAAATCTTTATGAGGTATTTCTTTCCCACAAGTTAAACAGTTATTGACTTTTTCTGACATCGGCTGAGGCAAGAAAGAGTCCCCAACGGGGTACTTAGCTTTTAGAAGTCTTTGAAGTAGTATTCGGTAGTAGTAATCTCTGGATCTGACCGACCGGCACTTGCGAACAGCTTCTGCTTCGGGCGCCACGCGGCAAGAAAGACTGAGGAAAATGGCGTCGGCTGATGCCTTTATACCCGAAGACCAGCAGAGATGACGTCGGGTGAAGTGCGACATCAGCCGAAGCCGGACCCGGACTTTGGAATCCGGCCGACCGAAGGGCTGCCTGACGACAGGACAACCCAGTTGTTATGACTGCAGATGCATCCATGAAGGACATCATCAATACCTGTGCAGTAACTAAGACCTGGTTCAAGGCTTCATAGAGCACCCCTGCAATACCAGGCTACAACTCTTAACACACTTTTCGGCCACCAAACCAGGACCAAAACACTAAAGGTGGAGGAGTGCCCATATTCACCAAGGATATTCACAATACCAGGCTAGTTGCCCAACACAATGCATCTGAAATTCTCCGGGTGCAACTAAGACTGCAATCCAAATTGTAGCTTGCTACAGATCCTCCCCCATGCCCCAAGATTCTCACTATACCTTTCTAAACATACTGGAAAATATTAAGATACAACCAAACACCCTAATACTGATTTCAACTACCATGCCATTAACTTGGAAAACTACTCGTGTACCAACACCTTTGCCCATCGGTTCTTGGAATTCATAAATTCCAACGCCCTGGATCAACTAATCCGTAGTCCCACCAGGGGCTCCAATATCCTAGACCTGGTCATTACCAACATGGGAAATCGATGCTCCACACCTATGGTCACCCCCTAGTTGGTCAGGTCTGACCATAAGCTAATCACCACCACATCCCACTCCCACACCCCCCCCCCCAGTAAGGAAACCTCCATAAAAAAACTTCTCCAAAGCCAACTTCATGTTACTCAAGTCAGAAGTGACAAACTTCATGACACCCATGCAGACAGGAACTGAAAGTTCGACTGCTGAATCCTACACTAAGACACTGTATGAGTACATCCACGTGCATGAACTGTGCTATCCCCAATAGAACCAAAACGCTCCCTCCAAAAAAAGGACGCCAATCTGGTGGTCCCTTGCCATAAACAAACTTTACAACAAAAGGAAGAAACTGTTGCAGAAACGAGGAAAATCCCAGGATGCAAAAAAATGCCTTACCAGCCTCAGTAAGAAGCTGAGATCCCTCTTAAAATCCTCCAAAGCTAGTTACGAAAATAAAATTACCAAAGATTTTAAAGACAACCACAAAGCATTCTATAGCTATGTCAAGAATCTAAATGGCAATGCTCAGATCTACTCTGAGCTACAACAGAATGGCATTAAATATACTGATCCCAAGGATATTGCCTATATCCTGGCAGATCACTGGAAACTTCCCCTCCCTCTCACCCCCTAAAGGGCCCATCTCAATACCGAAAGATTGCCAAATTCCGGTAATAACGGCCACACAGGTAAAAAAATTCACTCTCCACAGCTAAAAAATACAGCATCCATGGGACTAGACGACATCCCAGGCTGTGTACTATAACTACAAAATGAACAGGCACCTCACCTAAGTGTCATGTTTAATCACAGCCTCACCTCAGGCTTCGTGCCCACTGAGTGGCGCACAGCTACAGTTATCCCACTCCACAAGGGGGGATCCAACTTGGATCCCGGGAACTACCACCCCATCAGTATGACGAGCCTGATCTGCAAGGCCATGGAACGTATTATCATGGAACTTATAAACAAAGACACTAACAACCTTCAAACACTGGACCCCACGCAGTTTGGGTTCGTGAAGGGCCGATCTTGTCTCCTTAATCTGATTGACTTCTTCGAATCAGTCTCCAGAACCGTGGACAAGGGTAAGGTGGTCCACACAGCCTATCTGGACCTCAACAAGATCTTCGACACCATCCCACACTCTGGAATCATAGATAAACTTACTAAGCTGGGAATTAATCCCTATGTCACTCAATGGGTTGCCAACTGGCTTGCTCACAGAACCCACACTGTAAAAGTAGCCGATCTAAATCCAGCTCCAGACAAGTGGAGTACCTCAGGGTTCAGTCCTGGGACCGCTCTTGTTTGGCATCTACTTCTCTTAAGTACAAGCCAACACTAAGGGACTCTGGCTAACAAAGTTTGTAGATGACTGCAAACTGGGAGTCATTATTGAATCCCCAAATGATGTGGATATTCTACAAAAAGGCTTTACAGGAACAGATGCTTGGTGCCAGAGCCATGGGCTCAAGCTCAATACCAAGAAATGTATAGTTATCCCCTTTGGGAAAAAACATGTACCTGTGAATTACCACATAGGTGGCAGTACACTAAACAATGAAAGTGTGATAAGAGACTTAGGGACACAGGTGGACAGTGGTCTCACCTTCGATAACCACATCGCCACAGCAGTCAGGAAATCCTTTTATGTGGCACACCTCATCACTAAGGGCTTTTCATCCAGAAAAAAGGAGGTCATTGTCCCACTGTACTCATCCCTCATTAGACCCATTATAGAATACAACGCCCCGTTTGGTATGTATCTTTCAAGGCATCTGCAAAAACTGGAAAGGCCACAGAAATACCTCACTAAAAGAATTACAGGCCTAAAGCAGATTCCCTATGCTGACCATCTAAAAAAAAAACTCCACCTATACTCTGTCGCATATCGTCTACTCACAGGCAATCTCTATTTAACATACAAGGCCATGTCAAACCCAGAGTTGTTGGACATGCTACACTTAAAGAAATCCCAATCCCTCAGACAGACACGCTCCAGGGATCTAAACCTTGTTATCACAATGAACAAAACATGCTGGAGGGATAGGTTCCTGACCCAGAGACTCTCCAGACTCTGGAACAGACTGCCCATACATGTCAAGCAGAGCACCTCTTTGGCCCTCTTCAGAAGGAACCTTGATGATTGGATGGGAGATAGGAAATTCACCCCGGAGATCATGTCAGTCACCCTGTTAGACAGCGGTCCAGGGAAGTAAATACTGTGGGAAGAAAAAGCCAGGGAATTGTTATGGCTAGGCTTGTATAGGCCCAAGGGCCGATAGCCTAGTACCAACCTATGAACCTATAAACCTATGAGACTGTCACCAAGGACCTGGATGAGGGTCAGTACATACAGCTTACATTTACTTGGCCAAGGCTTCTGACACAATCTCCCATTCAGGCATCATTGAAAAGCTAACACAACTTGTCGTAAATCCCTGTCTCATCAGGTGGGTGGCCAACTGGCTCACCAATAGGATCCACAAGGTCAAAACAGGCACCACCACTTCCAGCAGCAGACATGACACCAGTGGTGTTCCTCAGGGATCTGTCATGAGACCCCTACAGTTTGGCATCTACTTCTCAGAGGTCCAGGCAAAAAGAAAGGGCTTGTGGCTGATCAAGTCTGTGGATGACTGTAAGTTGGGTGCTGTCACTGACTCCCCATATGATGTTAACATACTACAAGCGGGTCTCACAGCAACAAATGACTGGTGGCAAAGTCATGGCCTTAGGTTAAACGTAAAAAATGTATCATACCATTCAGCAAAAACACGGTCCCTACTGATAACCACATCAATGGCAACCCCCTAAGCACAGAACCTGTGGTGAGAGACCTGAGTACTCATGTTGACAACTATCTCACATTCGACTGTCATGTAGCGACAGTGATTAAAAATAACCTTTAACTTAGTTCATCTCATAAGTTAAGGGATTGCATCCAGATAAAAGGAGGTTATTACCTCTCTACTCCTCCCTCATTAAACCTAATTGAGTATAACACCCTGTTTGGTATGTACCTCTCCAAACACATGCCCCAACTGGAAAGGCCACATAAATACCTCAAAAAGAGAATCCAAGGCATCCAATACCTGTCCTATGCAGACAGGCTCAAATCACTATCACTCTACTCGGTATCGTACAGATTGCTTAGAGGTGATCTGTGTCTCGCCTACAAAGCAGTATCGAACCCTGCCATACTACAGATGCTCCATATCCTTAAGTCTAACTCCTCGCAATTTACCCGCTCGAAAGGCCTAAATCTAACATGCAACATCAACAAAACCTGCAGGACAGAGAGGTTTGTCTCACAGAGGCTGCCACATCTCTGAAAAAGACTTCCCATGCATGTCAAACAGAGTACCTCACTGACCCTCTTCAAGCACAACCTTGATAAGTGGCTGGGAAACCACAAATTTGTCCTAGGGGTTCCACCTTTGTCCCTCTGAGAGGGGTGAAAGGTGCTGACTTTCTTGTTTGGGGATACACTCTTGGCTAGGCTTGTAAGGGCACCAGGGCCATTAGCCTAGTAACCTCCTATGTTCCAACATATGCGACCATCGAACACCTACAGGCAGGACGCAGACATTCAATAAACTGAAATTGGATCCATTCTATTAATTCTGTTGGGAATCATGCAAACATGGTAAGTGGTGGTGTGTAGCAGTTAACATACAAAACTTAAGAATTAACAGGGAATTATGCAACTATCATTTAGCTATTCTTGTGCAGGTGCAAGTGTAGGGCTGTTAAGACAGATGGTCCTGGGTTCAAATACATCAACTGCAACATATTTGCATGGTTGTAACAGTCCAGTTTATAGCAATGAACAGAAAAATATGCAAGTGTTAAATCAACATTCTTGCGGCAACTGGTGTAAGCGTAGGGCTGCCATACACATGGTCCTGGGTTCTAATACAGGACATTTCAGAAATTTTTGCTACTGTTCCATTTCAAATTACATCCAATCCCACTTATAACACTTTAGACAGTGGATCTTATGTGAATTATATGTGTTTTCAGATGTATGAATTAGGGTATACTATCTACTATATTTCTGTATGTATAATTCTGCTATCTGGTCTTGGATGGCCTTCACACTTAAATTTAAGACACACAAACATGAATCTATGTACAAGAACCTTCTCAGGTCACACATACACTGGGTTAATACCTCAAACTGTCAGCTGTACTTATGAATGATTCATGACCATGTCTGAGCAGCACTTTTTCTGTGGTAAAGATGGAAAATCACTGCTATGGAAGAAAATGTTTTGTCCCTTATGCATAGGTTTGAATCCCACACTTTAAAAGTGAATCTTATCAGTGTAGAAAGCCAAAACAAAACTGTGTCAGGACAAGAAATTTAAATCCCTACTACATGTCTGCAAAGTTAACTTACCTAACAGTTACCTTTCATTTTTAAAAATGTATGTCCAACCTACAGCAAACACCCCTCAAACTAATGTCAAGTGTCAGATTAACCTTCCAGTTTCAAAAACTGCTTTCCTCCCTGCCTTGAACTGTTGATCTCCACTCAACATCATGCAAACGTGGTTGGCATCATTTCTCATGTCTGCACATGTCCAGTATATGTGATAACAGGAATTGGCAGGAAATGATTAGATGTCATTGCTCTACATTTATTTGACATATCTGAAGTTAGAGGGGAAAATGCTCAGTTTAGAGCTCAGAGGTTCGGTGCTCAGGAGGCCAAGATATTTAATGGACTCCTGATAAAGTGCCGCAGAGAAAGGTTTCTGCAGGGGGGGGGGGGGGGGGGGCTATTCTGGTTGCCAATACAAGTCTGAGGTTGGAGTAGTTTGGCTAAGGCTGTATCCAATGTGACTGGCATCCCACTCAATGGAGAAAGTACTGTTGTGTACACTTACCATAAATGTAAATGTTCGAGTGTATTCACTGTTGCAGTCATCACTTTTGGGTTATCTGCTTGCAGTAGCGCTCAGTCAACCTGATTAACAAAGTCTTGGGTCCTGCGTCGGTTGCTGTGCCTTTTTCCATGACGTCAGGGGTATAAAACATGCAGCTGATGCCATTACATCAGTTTTTCTTGCCCCAGATGTCAGGTGCCCCCTTAATGGGAAGCAATTAAATCTATAAATATACAAGGTTATACCTCCAACAAAAAAGCAAATACAACAAAAAGCTTTTGAAGATAGCAAAGGAAAGTAGAGGTATATCCAAAAAAAAAGAAGGAGGCTGGAGGGAGGGTAACCAGGACTGCAACAGTGAATACACTCGAACATCTACATTTATGGTAAATGTACATAACTGTACTATGTTCTTCGTGTTTCACTGTTGCAGTCATCACTTTTGGGTAGATTCCCAAAGCTAAGGATGGGAGGAGGAATTTATATAGAATTAGGACCAGCTAAAAGGCCCTGCAAGACTGTAGTGGCAAAGCCATTTCTGGGTTTAAAGTAAATTGGCAGACGGTAATGCTTGATGAAAGTATGTACAGAACTCCAGGTAGCAGCTTCTAGGATTTCCCTGGTAGGGATGCCTCTGAGGAAGACTGTAGAGGTAGATGCAACCCTGGTAGAGTGGGGTCTGATCCCCTGTAGGATAGGTTTTCCATGGTGTTTGTAGCAGAAATTAATGCAATGGCCTATCCATTTGGAAATGGTTTACTTTGAAATAGCCTTCCCCTCTGCCCCTGCAGCAAATGCCACCAGCAGTTGATCAGATTTCCTTTGAGGTTTAGTTCTGTTCAAGTAGAATCTAAGTTGTCTGTGCACGTCTAAGGAGTGCAGAATCCATATCCCTTTGTTCTGTGGATTAGGAAAGAAGGTTGGCAAATGCATGGACTGATTAAGGGCCACATTGGATACCACCCTGGGCATGAAGGAGGGACTGGTCCTGAGGGACACCCTGTCTGCATGAAAGGTGATGAAAGGCTCCACTGCCATGAGGGCCTGTAATTCAAATACCTTTCTTGCTGAAGTGATTGCTAAAAGGAAAGCTGTTTTCCAAGAAAGGAATTTTAAGTCTGCAGTGGCAGCCGGCTCAAAAGGAGGAAGGGTGAGCTTTTCCAATATTTCAGGTCCCAGGCAAGAGTTGGAGCTCTCCTGGGTAGTCATAGATTTTTGGCCTCTGAGGAACTGCTTAAGCAGTGGATGACAGAAGAGGGATGGTTCTGTGTTATAATGAGCTGAGATGGCTGAGGCGTGAATTTTGATGGAGGAGAAAGACAGGCCCTTATGAATCATCTCAATTAAGTATTGTAAAATCTGAGGTAAATTGGGCACTGTTGTGCTCACCCCTTGAGCTTGGTTCCAGGCCCAGAATCTTTTCCATTTTTCAGCGTATGACTTTCTAGTACTAGGCCTCCTTGCCTCTAAAATATCCATCACTGGTTTACTGAGGGATGTTAAAGGAAAAATTATGTAATTAGCCAGGCTGCTGGATTCAGTGTTTGAAGTTGAAGGTGCAGAATTTGGTTCTCCTGCTGCGACAACAGAGTAGGAGTCTGAGGCAGGTGCCATGGGGCCCACAGTGACGCACTGCGCAAGAGGGGGTACCAGTGTTGGCGTGGCCAGTCTGGTGCAATCAAAATCGTCCTTGGTTTGTCTTGTTTGATCTTTAGTAGTACTTTGGAGAGCAGAGGCAGAGGAGGAAAGGCATAAACTGATAGGTTTTTAAAGCTGAAGGATAGAGCATTCACTTTCCAAGATTGTTTGTGGGGAGTCCTTGTGCAGAATTTGTCCAACTGATGGTTTTGGGGGGAGGCAAACAGGTCTATATCTGGGCTCCCCCATTCGCTTGTCAACATGTTGAAAATCCTTGGTTCCAGTTTCCACTCGTATGGGGTCCATGAGGTTTCTGCTTAGTTCGTCTGCCAGTGTATTTAGTTTTCCTGACAGGAATTGAACTTGTAAATGTACTTGATAGCTAAGGGATGTGTTCCACAATGCCAAAGCTAGTCTGCAGAAGGGGTAAGAATGTGTACCCCCCCCCCCCGCTTGTTTATGTACCAGATAACAGTGGTGATGTCCGTCTTTATCATTAATTGTCCTGGAAGAATGTGGTCCTTGAAAGCTGTCAGAGCATTCTGTACATCTAACATTTCTTTTTGATTGATATGCAAGTGCATTTGACTTGGGTTCCATTTGACCTGAATGCACTTCCCTGTCAGGTGCCCCCCCCCCCCCCCCATGCATAGTCTGATGCATCTGTTGTTAAGGTTTGGGCGGCAGGGGATAGTGTGAAAGGTAGTCCCCTGTTTTGGTGGCAGACCTCTGCCCACCAAAGGAACTTTAGGCGTATGCAAGGTATGATAGGAATCATTGCTTCTAGATCCTGTGAATGTTGACACCATAGGCTTTTGAGATACCATTGCAGTTTCCTCATATGCAGCTTTGCATATGGAATTAGAAAAATACAGGAGGCCATGAACCCCAAGGCTTGCAGTATTTGCCTTGCAGATAACTGGGTTTTTGTGGCCACTTGTTTGAAGTAGGTTGTCAAATGAATCCGTTTCTCTGGCGTGAGGAAAGCCATTTGGGAAGTTGTATTCAAGCTTGCTCCCAGGAATATAATTTGTTGACAGGGTACCAGGTGTGATTTCTTTTCGTTTATGGTGTACCCCAGACAAGTCAGTACCCTTTGAACAAAGGCCAGATGATTCAAAAGTATGTCCTGGCTTTCTGCCTGAATTAGACAATCGTCCAAGATATGGGTAAATTTGAATATTTCTTTGCCTACAGAATACAATGACTAGAGCTAGGCACTTTGTGAATACCCTGGGCACAGTAGATAAGCCAAAGGGCAGTGCAGAAAACTGATTGTGCCTGTAGCCTGCTTTAAAGCGTAGGTATCTTCTGCAAGACTCCCTGATAGGGATGTGCAGGTATGCTTCTTTTAAATCTAGTGTTGCCAACCATGCATCTTTGCCTAGCATAGGAAGCAGCTGGTGAAGAGTCAGCATCTTGAATTTTGGAATCACCAGAAAGGTATTTAGGGTAGAAAGGTCCAGGATAGGATGCCATCTACTGCCTTTCCTGGGTACCAGGAAAAGTCTTGAACAGAACCCTTGTCCCTTTTCCTCTTCTGGTACTAACTGAACAGCCCCCATGCTTAAGAGAGAGAGAATACTTGATTATGGGCCTCTGCCCACTGATTTGGGGGTAGATCTGGCCACCCGCTTGATGTTGGTACGGTGTGGAAGTGAAATCTGTATCCTAGGGACACTATATTTAAAACCCATTTGTCCTGGGTAATGAGTTACCAGTTTTTGGCCTGCAGACCAATCTTTCTGCCTAAAGGAGCATTCAGTTGGGAAGTGATTGGAAGTTTTAGAAGCAAGTCATCGAGACTGTTTTCCAAAGGGAGGAGTCTTACTAGTTCCTGATATGGATGCGGAAACCCCCCACTGCTTAGTCTTGTGTGTCCCCTGGGACTGAAACCTGGGGTTTCTGCTATGTCTGGGTTTGGCTTGAGAAGACCTTGAAGAGGCTGGAAAAGACCAATTCTTAGAGGGCCAGTGCCTACTATATCTAGGAGGCTGAACTTGTAAGAAATCTTTAACAGTTTGCATAGATTTAGCTTTATCTTCCATCTTTTTAAGAACTTCCTCAGCCTTGTTGCCAAACAGGCAGTACTGATTTAAGGGAGCATCCAACAATTTAGCTTTAACATGATCAGGTAAAGATTGCTCCTTATGCCAAGCATGCCTTCTGAGCACAGAACCAGTAACGGCAGCCCTGCAAGAGGCCTCTAAAGAATCAAATCCACATTGCAAAGTATGTTTTGCAACCTGTTCAGCAGAATGCATTAAATCCTGTAATTCTTTATTTTCCGCACAGTCAGTAATCGACATCATTTTCTGTTTAAGCACTCCAATTTCATGCTGTTGATACTTTAACATATGAAACTTGGCAGTTTAAAGCCCTAATGGCCAAGGTTGCAGAAGTGTAAACCTTCTTACTCCATCTATCCACTGCCCTCGACTCTATCAGAAAGGGTAGGATTTTTAGCAGTAGAAGCCTTAATGCCCTTGGGTCCCTGTGAAATAGTCTTTGGATCCGCAATAAGATTTTTAAAAAGGAACTTGTGTGAATCAGGAACCCTGTAATATACGTTAGGCTTTCTGGGAGCAGGAGGCAAAGAATCAGGGGCCAAACTAGATGCCAAAACAGCATCATCAACAATGTCTAGTACAGGAGGAATAGCTAAAAGCCTATGCTGAGGCAGGAGTAAGAAATCCCTAAGCCTCTTTTTTTGAATCAGAAAAATCCTGGCTTTCCCAGTGGAAATGCTCCCTTAGAATATGTAAGGTTTCACCAAAAGAAAACCCCTTTGGAGGGGAAGTAGAGGGAATAGAGTCCTCTGCATCAGAATCCTCATAAGTAGATAAAGGCAAATCCAGATCATCAGAAGAATCAGAATAGTCAGAATGCTGGTCAGAAGATTCATAAACAACTTCAGTCCTTGGTCTCTTAGAAGGGGGAGGCTGGCTTCCCCTGATTAAATTTATAAGATTTTCAGCCATTCTTATCATTTGTTTTTAGGCATTGAGGCCTGAGCATGCGGCCTGGGTGTGTTTTTTTAGGCGTGGTTCAAGATTTAGGCCTAAAAGAAAAAGGAGGCGTCAGTTTAATATGCAAGTCCGTATGCCTGAATACACCCTCAGAAGCTGGTTCCTGCACTGCGGCTCCGCACCCATCCAAGGTAGAGACATACGCAGGTTCCATAGTTGAAGCAACTCGCTGCATACTGGACTCTGAATTGGTCTCAGTAGAGGCCTGCGAATCAGAAGTAACGGGTATCGGGCTGTGAAAGTGCCTCACTGAGTACCGGCGAACTGGCGACTGGCTTAAAAGTGGTGCCGTCGGCAGTTTTGGACCTCGGCGGCCTGTCTCTGTCTTTATCCTTGCGTTTTTTCGGAATCCAAGCAGTCGGATGGCTAACAGACGACATTTCTGGATAATTAAACCAAGAACTGAAATATTTACAGGTGAAAATATACCCATGATGTATAGTGTGCTGATTAAATAAAGCACAAAACCAACAGCACTGTACGTCGTGGTCAAGGCCTAGGCAAGGAATACAGTATGAATGAAAATCTTTATGAGGTATTTGCTTTCCACAAGTAATGCAGTTATTAACTTTTACTGACATCGGTAAGGAGCAACAAAAAGTTTCTCCAATGGGGTACTTAACTTTAGTTGAAGATTTCGGTTCTCAAACTTGAAAACAAAAATTTCAGGAGTCGGCCGACCAGCACTTGCGAACTGCTTCTGCTTCGGGCACTGCACGGCAAGAAAGACTGATGTAATGGCGTCAGCTGCATGTTTTATACCCCTGATGGCCTGATGTCATGGAAGAAGGGACAGCAACCGACGCAGGACCCAAGACTTTGTTAATCAGGCCGACTGAGGGCTACTGCAAGCAGATAACCCAAAAGTAATGACTGCAACAGTGAAACACGAAGAACATCTGCACTATGTTCATCGTGTTTCACTGTTGCAGTCCTAACTAATGGGTTGATTACCAAAGCCCAGAGAAAAAGGGTAGAGGAATCAACAGCATCAAGGGTTGGAGATAATGTCCTGCAACACAGCAGTAGCAAACCCTGCCCTGGCTCTGGAAAACAGAGGCAAATTATAATGTTTTGTGAAAGTGTGAACAGAAGACCATGTGGCAGCCTCCAAAATGTCTTTAGTAGGGACACCCCTTAGAAAGGCTGCAGAAGTGGAAGCTGCTCTAGTTGAGTGGGTCCTAACACCTTGAGGAGTAGCTCTGCCATGAAAGGAATAACAAAATGTAATGCAATGTGCAATCCATTTAGAAATGGTTTGCTTAGAAATAGCCTTGCCCTGGGCTCCACAGACAAAACTGACCAAAAACTGTGCTGTTTTCCAAAGGTCTTTAGTCCTGTCCAGGTAAAACCTGAGCTGTGTGTGCACATCAACAGAATGTAGGATCCTTTCACCTTAATTTCGAGGATTAGGAAAGAAGGTAGGAATGTGTACGGACTGATTAAGAGTCAGGCTAGAAATAACTTTAGGCATAAAGGAGGGATTAGTTCTCGGAGAGACTATCTGCATGGAAAACAAGAAAAGGCTCCACGGTCATCAAAGTTTGCAGCTCCGAAACCCTCCTTGCTGAAGTTATAGCCAACAGGAAGGCGGTCTTCCGAGAGAAACTTTAAATCTGCAGAGGCAGCTGGCTCAAAAGGAGGAAGAGTGAGTTTGTCTAGAACAAAATTAAGATCCCAGGCTGGAGTAGGTGCTCTTCTGGGAGGTTTTAAGTTGCAAGCACCTCTGAGAAACATTTTCATTAGGGGATGAGAGAAAATTGGTTGTTCAAGAGAACAATTAGCAGAAATGTCTGAATCATGGATCTTGATAGAGGAAAAAGAAAGACCACCCTGAAGCAAATCAGCCAGGAATTCCAGAATCAGAGGAAGGGTAGGCTGAGAAGCAGATTCCCCTCTAGCCTGCATCAACTGAGAGAACCTTTCCCATTTGCCAGTGTAGGACTTCCTAGTGCTAGGCCTCCTGTCCTCCCTCAGCACATCAACCACCTGTTGGGAAAGGGGGGAAGAAGTCATACAATGAGCCATGCTGCTAAATGGAGAGACTGAAGATAAGGATGTAGAATGTTTCCCCTTTCCTGAACCAAAAGATCTGGCTTCAGAGGAAGATGCCAAGGAGGAAAATGGGAGAGACTGCAAAGCAGCGGATACCAATGCTGCCTGGGCCAGTCCGGAGCTATGAGATAGTCCTTGGTCATTCGTCCCTGATCTTCACTAATACTCTGGGAAGAAGAGGAAGTGGTGGGAAGGCGTACACTGACAGCAATGTCCAAGGGAAGGACAGAGCATCCACTTTCCAGGCTCTGCTGTGATGATGTCTGGTGCAAATGAGAGGTCGAAGATGGTTATCTGGGGAGGAGAAAAGATCCACCTGAGGTGTGCCCCAATGTTGAATGATGCTGTAAAAGACTGCTCTGCTCAGCTGCCACTCGTCAGGATCCAGGGTTTGCCTGCTCAACTGGTCTGTCAAAACACTGAGCCTTCCTGAAAGAAACTGAGCTAGGAGATGCAGGTTCAGGGATGCTGCCAAGGACCAAAGATTCATGCTTTGTCTTCACAGGGGGTAAGAGTGAGTCCCTCCCTGCTTATTGATGTACCACATGACTGTGGTGTTGTCTGTTCTGACAAGTAGGGTCCCTGGAGAAAGAAGATGCTTGAAAGCTAGTAAGGCCTGCTGAACTGCAATCAACTCTTCTGGGCATCTGTTGGGTGTTCCAACATCCCTGAATGCATCTGCCATCCAGGTGTGCTCCCCAGGCATAGTCCAATGCATCTGTTGTCAGAACTTGAGGGGCAGGAGTTATTTGAAAAGGCATGCCTTAGTTTTGTAGACAGGCTGTTGCCCACCATAGAAACTCTGTTTGCAGAGATGGAAGCAGAGGAATCATCATATCCAGGTCCTCTGTGTGTTGACACCAAATGTTCTTGAGGTACCATTGCAATTTCCTCATATGCAGTCTTGCATATGGAATCATGAGAATACAAGATGCCATGAATCCCAGAGCTTGCAGGTATTTCCTTGCATGGAGCTGGGACAGCCTTGCCAAGTCCTTGAAGTAAACTGAAAGAGTTGTCTGCTTCTCCTGGGTGAGATACATCATCTGGGCGGCTGTGTTCAGACTCGCTCCCAGGAATGTTATCTCCTTGGATCGTACCATTTTTGATTCTTCCTCGTTGAGTGTGTAACCCAGGGAAGAGAGAAGAGTCTTTACGAATTCCAGATCCTTTAATAGCTGTTCCTGAGAAGATGCTTGAATCAGACAGTCGTCCAAGTATGGGTATATCTCAATTTTCTTCTGCCTGCAAAAAGCAATGACTGGGGCCAGGCACTTTGTGAAGACTCTGGGAGCAGTAGATAAGCCAAAGGGCAGCGCAGGGAATTGATAATGTTGCTTGCCCACCCTGAAATGAGGATACTGCCTACAACTTTCCCTCATAGGGATGTGCAGATAAGCCTCTTTGAGATCCAAGGTTACCAGCCAGGAATCTTTTTCTAGCAGTGGTAGCAACTGATGCAGAGTGAGCATTTTGAACTTTGGAATTACTAGAAAAGAGTTCAGAATGGAAAGATCTAGGATAACACGCCAGGTGCCTTCTTTTTTGGAACTAGGAAAAGCCTGGAATAAAAGACCTGGCCTACCTGCTGAGCAGGAACTGATTCTACTGCTACCACGAGACAAAGACAAAATTTATTTTTCTACTTCTGCCTTTCGGTTTGGAGGAACGTCCAGGAATCCCTTGGGAACTGGAAAGGTATGGAAAGAAAACTTGTGCCCTAGGGACATCGTTCTGAGCACCCATTTTTCATCTATGATAATGGCCCAGACATATGCAAAAAGGGCCAACCTTCCTCCTAAAAGACTCTCCAGGCAAGCAAGAACAGGCAGAATTTGGAAAAAGTCATTGAGAGTGTTTTGACTGAGATGCAGGCTTGGAGCTTCCCCCCTTAGAAGTGGAAGCCTGCCAATGCCTAGACCTTTGAGGGGTAGCCACCTGCCCCCTAGAAGATTTGTAACCTCTAGTCCTGGAACGGTTCTGTCTGCTGGTATCAGGAAAGGTCCAACTCTTGGAAGGGTAATTCCTGCTAAAGGGAGGGAGTTGCACTTGAAGAAAATCCTTAACAGTTTGCATGGACTTGGCCTTATCCTCCATCTTAAGTACCTCCTCTGCTTTGCTGCCAAAAAGACTGTCTTTATGCAAAGGTACATCCAAAAGCTTAGCCTTGGCAGGTTCTGGAAGAGGCTATACTCTGAGCCAAGCATGCCTTCTAATAACAGATCCAGTAGCCGCAGCCCTTCTGGGGGCTTTAAGGATGTCAAAAACACAATGCAAATAATGCTTGTTGACCAGACTGGCGGAATTCAGTAAATCCTGCACGTCTTTACTCTCTGTCAACAGAGGTACACTTGCTATCCTAGACTTAACAGCCCCCAAGGTGTGCTGCTGGTACTTCAGCATATGAAAAAGACAATTTGTAGCCCTAATAGCAAGTGTGGCAAAGGTATAAACTTTCTTGCCCAACCTATCTAGGTTCCTAGATTCCCTATCAGAGGGAACAGAATTCATGGTAACAGTGGCCTTAACTCATTTAGGGCCCTGAGAAATAACCTCTGGATCCGCCAACAGGTTCCTGAAAAGAAACAGATGAGAATCAGGTACTCTGTAGTACCTGTCAGGTTTCCTGGGAACAGGAGGAACCAAATTTGGAGTCAAGGAATTTTCCAGAAAAACATCTTCAACAACTTCCAACACAGGGGGAATAGCAAGAGGCTTATGCTGAGGTAAATCCAGAAACTCCCTAATCAGTTTCTTAGATTGGGGATAATCCATACTTTCCCATTTAAAATGTTCCCAGAGGGTATTTAAAGCATCACCAAAAGAGAAATCCTCTGGACTAGAGGCCGAAGGAATGGACTCCTCTTCATAGAATCCTCAAAAGGAGAAAAAGCCTGAGAAAATTCATCTTCATCAGCAGAAATGCTGGAAGAACCTGAAAGTATAATTGTGTACCTACCATAAATGTAGATGTTCGAGTGTATTCACTGTTGCAGTCATTACAATTGGGTTATCTTGCTGGCAGGCTACCCGCAGTCAGCCTGAATTCCAAAGTCTAGGTCCTGCATCAGTTGCTGTCGCCTCCTCCCCGACGTCAGTGCACCAGGGGTATAAAAGATGCAGCCGACGCCATTTTCTTCAGTTTTTCTTGCCCCAGATGTCAGGTGCCCCCAAAAGGGTAGGCTAAAAATATGTCTGTAAAGCATGCATGCCACAAGTAACAAGTTTCCTTCATCTACAAGCAAATACACCACATAGGTTGTAAAGAATAGTGAAGTACAGATATGGTCCAGCAAAGAAAAGGGGGGTGGTGAGTGGGTAACCTGGACTGCAACAGTGAATACTCGAACATCTACATTTATGGTAGGTACACAACTGTACTATGTTCATCGTGTTTCACTGTTGCAGTCATTACAATTGGGTTGAATCCCAAAGATAAGGTTGGGATGCTGGAACTAAATAGAATTAGGAGCGGCTATGAGGCCCTGCAGGACTGCAGTGGCAAAGCCTGCCCTGGATTTAGAGTAGAGAGGTAAGTGATAGTGCTTTGTAAAAGTATGCACTGAAGTCCAGGTTGCAGCCTCTAAAACGTCTTTGGTTGGCACTCCTCTGAGGAAGGCTGCTGAAGTGGCTGCTGCTCTGGTTGAATGATTTGCCATGTTGAGAATAGCATAAATGAATGCAGTGACCTATCTACTTGGAAATAGACTGCTTTGAGATAGGCTTTCCTTGTGATCCTGCAGCATATGCTACCAGTAATTGCTCATTCTTTCTGAAAGCTTTGGTTCTGTCCAAGTAGAAGCGCAGTTGTCTGTGTATGTCCAAAGAATGCAGAAGTTTCTCACCCTTATTCTGCGGGTTTGGATAAAAGGTAGGCAAATGAATAGTTTGGTTGAGGGCCACACTGGACACTACCTTAGGCATAAATGTGGGGTTTGTCCTTAGAGAAACCCTATCTGGATGAAAAATAATAAAAGGTTCCACAGCCATGAGTGCCTGTAGCTCTGAGACTCGTCTTGCAGAGGTTATTGCTAGGAGCAGAGCTGTTTTCCATGATAAAAATTTTATGTCAGCTGTAGCGGCTGGCTCAAAAGGAGGCAGAGTAAGTTTTTCAAAGACATAATTGAGGTCCCATGCAGGTATTGGTGATCTCCTTGAAGGCCGTACGTTTTTGGCTGCTCTGAGGTACTGCCTTAATAAAGGATGAGAAAAAATAGGTGGCTTTGTATTGTAATGAGCTGAAATGGCAGAGGCATGAATCTTAATTGATGAAAAGGATAGGCCTTTGTCCAGCATCTCAGTTAAGTATTGTAAAATCTGAGGGATATCTGGAACAGTCATGTTAATGCATTGTGCCTGGTTCCAAGCACAGAATCTCTTCCATTTTTCTGTATTAGATTTTCTTGTACTGGGCCTCCTGGCCTCCAAAATAACATCCATCACCGCTTTAGTGAGAGGCATGTTTTGAAAAGCTACATTATCCGCCATGCTGCCAGATTTAAGGTCCTGAGTTAGCTGTGTAGGATCGGATTGTTTTGTTAGGTTAGCAAGTGAGGAATTTGAGGTAATGCCCATGCTGGGCAATGAGTCAAGTTCCTGAGGATTGGGCACCAGTGCTGGCGGGGCTAGTCTGGAGCAATCAATATCATTTTTCGCTTCTTTTGTCTGACCTTTAGGAGTACCTTGGGGAGGAGAGACAGTGGGGGAAAGGCATATACTGTTAAGTTTTTCCAGCTGAAAGACAGAGCATCCACTTTCCATGCTTGCTTGTGTTAAGTCCTTGTGCAGAATCTCTGTAGTTGGCAGTTGTGAGGGGAGGCAAATAGATCTATGTCCGGGCATCCCCAATTCCTTGTTATCATGTTGAAGACTTGTGGATCCAATTTCCGCTTGTGGGGATCCATGAGTTTTCTGCTTAGTTCGTCTGCCAGAGTATTTATCCTTCCTGGCAGGAATTGTGCTTGCAGATGTACCTGGTAAGTCAATGCTGTGTTCCACAAAGTCATGGCTAGTCTGCAAAGGGGGTAGGAATGTGTGCCTCCCTGCTTGTTTATGTACCACATAACTGTAGTATTGTCCCGTCCTTATCAGTAGTTGTCCTGGATGAAGTAGGTCCTTGAAGGTTGTCAGGGCATTTTGAACAGCTAGCATCTCTTTTTGGTTGATATGTAGATGCATTTGGTTTGGGGACCATGAGCCCTGAATACATCTTCCTGCCATGTGGGCCCCCCAGGCATAATCCGATGCATCTGTTGTCAATGTCTGCCTGGCTGGGAGTATGGTGAATGGCTGCCCCTTGTTGTAGTGACAGGCCTTTGCCCACCATCGAAACTCCTGTTGCAGGCAGGGAATGAGTGTAATTATTGTTTCCAGGCTGTGGCAATGTTGAGTCCAAACACTTTTTAGATACCATTGTAATTTCCTCATATGCAGTCTTGCATATGGAATTAGCAGAATGCAGGATGCCATGAAGCCCAAAGCCTGCAGAATTTTTCTTGCAAATAACTGGGTGTTCGTTGCCAATTTTTTGAAATAAGTAGTCAGCTGCCTTTGTTTGTCTGGCGTGAGATAAGCATGCACCCAGGAATATTATCTCTTGAGAGGGCACACGTTGTGATTTCTTTTCGTTTACTGTGTACCCTAGACATGTTAATAATCTTTTTACAAACGCCAGATGCTGTAGTAGTATGTCCTTGTTCTCTGCTTGAATAAGGCAGTCGTCCAAGTAAGGATATATTTGTGTTCCTCTAACTGCAAAAAGCAATTACTGGTGCCAGGCATTTTGTGAAGACCCTGGGCGCAGTAGATAAGCCAAAGGGCAGTACAGAGAATTGGTAGTGCATTGAACCAGCTATGAATCTGAGGTATCTTCTGCATGACTGCCTGATTGGGACATGCAGGTATGCCTCTTTTAGGTCTAAAGTTACATGCCAAGCCTTCTCGCCAAGCATGGGCAGAAGCTGCTGCAGAGTTAACATTTTGAATTTTGGAATATCCAGGTATGTGTTTAGAATAGATAGGTCCAGTATTGGCCTCCAGGCTTTGTCCTTTCTGGACACCAAGAAAAGTCTTGAGTAAAATCCTTGTCCCTACTCTTGTTGTGGTACTTGCTGAATGGCCCTCATATCCAAGAGGGATGAAACTTGTTTTTGTGCCTCTGCCCATTGATTTTTTGGCAGGTCCGGCATACCGTTTGCCCTTGGCATGCTGTGAAAGTGGAACCTGTAACCTTGTGACACTATGTTCAAGACCCATTTGTCCTGGGTGATTAGGTGCCAGTTTTCCCCCTAAAAGAGCTGCCAGAAGATAAGAGCTTGGCGCTGGCAGGGGGAAGTCATTGGGACTGCTTTCTGTATGGCTGTGATTTGTCTTCTCCGCTTTTGGCGGTATAAGCTCCCCATTGTTTAGACCTGTATGAGCCTTGGGGCTGGGATCTGCCTCTAGGGCATCTGTATCTGCCTCATTGTGGACTGTCTGACACTGAAAAGGACCAATTCTTTGTAGGCCAGTGTCTGCTAAATCTTGGAGGCTGTACGTGTAAGAAATCCTTGACTGTTCGCATAGATTTGGCTTTGGCCTCCATTTTCTTCAACACCTCTTCTGCTTAACACCAAACAAGGTATCATGCTGTAATGGAGCATCTATTAATTTTGCTTTAACATGATCAGGCAGATTCTGTTCCTTTAACCAAGCATGCCTCCTAATGACAGAACCCATAACAGTGGCTCTACAGGAGGCCTCCAAAGAATCAAAACCACATTGTAAAGTATGCTTTCCAACTTGTTCAGCTGCATGCAATAAATCCTGCATTTCTTTATTTTCTGCACATTCAGAATTTGTCAACATTTTCTGTTTAAGCAGTGACATAAGGTATTGCTGATATTTAAGCATGTGAAACTGACAATTTACAGCCCTTATAGCCAAGGCAGCTGAAGTATAAATCTTTTCCCCCCATCTGTGCAGTGCCCTGGAATCTCTGTCAGAGGGGGTAGGGTTTTTTGCAGTGGAAGCCTTGACCCCCTTGGGACCCTGAGATAGTTTCTGGTTCAGCAGCAGGGTTTTTAAAAAGAAACTTGTGGGAGTCTGGGACCCTGTAGTATCTGTCTGGCTTAACAGGAGCTGGAGGTAAGGAGTCTGGAGTCAGACTGGACTCTGAAAATACATCATCTACAATGTCTAGTACAGGCGGAATAGCCAGGGGCCTGTGCTGAGGCAGTAAAAGAAAGTCTCTGAGCCTTTTCTTAGATTCTGAATAATCTTGGCTCTCCCAGTGGAAATGTTCCCTCATGGTATGCAGTGTTTCCCAAAAAGAATAATCCTCAGGAGGAGAAGCTGAGGGGAAAGATTCTTCTGCATCAGAATCCTCATAAGGAGGAAGAGAGTATTCCTGATCAGAAGAGGAATCAGATGAAATGGAAACCTGATCTGAAGTTTCATATTCTACCTCTTGCCTAGGCCTCGTCAGGAGGGGGATGAGAACCCTTGATCAAAGTAATTAAGTCTTCGGCCATTTTGAGCATCTGTTTTTTAGGCACAGTGGCCTGTCCATGGGGCTGTTGTACTTGTTTCTTTGTCTTTAAAGCTGCTTTAGTCTCTGCCTTTGTAGCTGAAGTAGTTTTAACATATAATTGTGTAGGTCTGAGAACACCCTCAGAAGCCGATGCCTGCTCAGCGGCTCCGGACCCATCTGAGGGAATGGTTTCCGAAGGTCCAATACCTTGACTTTCTGTAGACCTGGTTGACTCCACGTGGGAGTCGGTATCGGCCTGCGACTCTAAAGTAGTGGTCGTCAGGGGCTGCGAAAGCGCCTCATTGAGAACCGGCAACTGGACTAGAAGAAGCCTCGTCGGTTTTGGACCTCGGATGCCTGCTGTTCTCTTTTTCCTTGCGTTTTTTGTAAATTCCGGTAGTCGGCTGTTCCGACAGCATTATATAATTAAATCTTCTGCCAAAGTAATGAAAAGCAAAATCGTACCAACGCTTAATAGTGCGTTGGTTAAATCTAGCACAAAACTGACAACTAGCAACGTCGTGGTCAGGGCCTAGGCAAAGAATGCAGTAAGAATGAAAATCCTTATGAGGTATTTGCTTCTCACAAGAAATACAATTATTAACTTTTTCTAACATCTGTCTGGAGCAAGAAAAAAGTTTCCCCAATGGGGTACTTAGCTTTTAATGAAGACTTTGGATCTGAAATTCGAACTTGAAAATCTCAGGAGTCGGCCAACCAGCACTTGCGAACTGCTTTTGCTTCGGGCACCGCACGGCAAGAAAGACTGGGGAAAATGGGGTCGGCTGCATCTTTTATACTCCTGGCGTACTGACGTCAGGGAGGAGGCAACAGCAACTGACACCAGACCTAGACTTTGGAATTCAGGCCGACTGCGGGTAGCCTGCCAGCAGGACAACCCAAATGCAATGACTGAAACAGTGAAACACGACGCAGGACAAAACCTCAGGAGACACATCCCTACTCCTTTTAGGAGGAGGCTGAGAACACCTAATAAGAGTCAACAAATCATTAGCCATTTTAACCATTTGGGAGTGAAGGGAATGAGAAGAAATTTGAGCCTGCCTTTTCACAAGCTTATGAATGGAAGATTTTCCTGCAAGCCTGAAGGACTCGGAAGGCCTGGCAACCACAAAAGTTGCAGCAGAAGTCAAAGGAAGAAGTTTGCTATCAGAACGCAAAACGGAGGCCTCGGACACCAGAGTCAGCTTAGCGGTTTCGGCTCCAGCAGAAGAGGCGACCGGCGACAGGTCGGAAGGCAAAATGGAGGCCCAAAGCCTAAGGGACTCGGACTCAATCAAGGTTTGCGGTTGTACATCTGCAGACTGGAGGGACTGCAAAGGCATCTCACTGGCTATCACTTGACTGAAGACCAACTTAACATTATCCGAGGACTAAGCTTTCTGAGACCTGTTGCGGTCCTTATCCTTATGTTTCTTCAGAATATCTGAAGCCTGAAGACCGGCGAATGCCATACCAATGAATTTAGGCCGAACTCCAAAATGTCTAGCCAAAATCTTAGCCCGACGACAGATAGTACGCAGATTAAAGGAGGCACAGAGATCACAATTGGGAATGTCGTGGTCAAGGTCTAAACAAATAATACAATAGGAATTAAAATTTCTATGGGGAATCTGCTTTCCACAGGTAAGGCAATTATTAACTTTTTCTGACATTCGTTAAGGCAAGAAAAGAGGATCCCCAATGGGGTTACTTAGCTGTAGTAGATTTCAACTCTTGTATTTGGAAACCAAAGGCAAACTGCCGACTGGTACTCATGCATGAAAAGCTTCTGCTTCAGGCTCTGCGGCAAGGAAGACTGAGGAAGTGACATCGGCTGCCTCCTTTTGTATCGGATGCCCTGATGTCCTTTACAACCAACAGCAACCAATGTAATTTTTACTTACCTTTGGTATTCTGGCTGACCAAGGGCTACCGGGAGCCAGATAACCCATTAGTTAGGACTGCAACAGTGAAACACGATGAACATCAGTGTAGGCACCAAATCAACAACCACCAAAAGCACAACAGGGATAAGCTGAACTAGTGGTTGACTGGATTTCAAACTGGTGACATCCCACATTTTTGTAAAGACAAATTGTAACACATCTAAAGCTAAATATAGGCAAGACTGGTATGTATAATGCTCTTCTGTTCTACTCTTTGATTTTCACTGCTAATGCTGACAAAGTTGAACCGTCAGGCTCATGCTTAACATCTGGGCAAACTGAGGGGACGCAAGTTGCATGCATGCAGCACAAAGTACAGTTTTGTACCTACCATAAATGTAGATGTTCGAGTGTACACCCTGCTGCAGTCATCACACTTGGGTTATCCTGTCGTCAGGCGGTCCCGCAGTCGGCTGGAATTCCAAAGTCTTGGTCCGGCATCGGTTGCTGTCGCTTCTTCCCTGACGTCAGTGCGCCAGGGGTATGTATAATGCAACCAATGCCATTTTCTTCAGTTTTTCTTGCCCCAGATGTCAGGTGCCCCCAAAAAGGTGGTCAGTAATTAGTACCAAATTGAGTAAACTTGCACAAACACAAAATCCCTTCAGCTATAAGCAAATACATCAGGAAGGTATTGAAGAGATTTAGCCAGTAGGTCAGAGGGGATGGAGGGAGGGTAACCTGGACTGCAGCAGGGTGTACACTCGAACATCTACATTTATGGTAGGTACAAAACTGTACTATGTTCATCGTGTTACCCTGCTGCAGTCATCACACTTGGGTTGAATCCCAAAGCTAAGGATGGGTGGAGGTATCATAGAGGGTTAGAGGAGGCTAGAAGGCCCTGCAGAACTGCAGTGGCGAAGCCCGCCCTGGTCTTAGAGTAAAGTGGTAAGTGATAGTGTTTGGTAAAGGTGTGTACTGAACTCCAAGTTGCAGCTTCTAAAATCTCCTTGGTTGGAACCCCCCTGAGAAAGGCTGTAGAAGTAGTTGTTGCCCTGGTAGAGTGGGGCCTAATGGTAGCAGGAACTGGTTTTCCATGATGGGTGTAGCACAAACGTATGCAATGGCCTATCCATTTGGAAATGGTTTGCTTTGATATAGCCTTCCCTTGAGAAGCTGTAGCATAGGATACAAAGAGCTGGTCAGATTTTCTGAAAGCCTTAGTTTTGTCCAAGTAGTAACGAAGTTGCCTGTGAATGTCCAAGGAATGCAGGAGTCTCTCACCTTTGTTCTGTGGATTTGGGAAGAAGGTGGGTAAGTGGATGGTTTGATTTAAAGCCACACTGGAAACCACCTTATGCATAAAGGAAGGATTAGTTCGTAGAGAAACCCTGTCTTGATGAAAAATGAGGAAAGGTTCCACTGCCATTAGTGCCTGTAGCTCTGAGACTCTTCTAGCTGAAGTTATTGCTTGCAGCAGGGCAGTCTTCCATGATAGGAACTGAAGATCTGCAGAGAAAGCTGATTCAAAGGGAGGTAGCATTAGTTTTTCCAGAACAAAATTGAGGTCCCACGTTGGTGTAGGTGCTCTCCTGGGGGGTCTAATGTTTTTTGCCCCTCTGAGGAACTGCCTTAGAAGTGGATGCGAAAATAAGGGTGGATCCGTGTTGTAGTGGGCCGAAATAGCTGAAGCATGGATTTTAATGGAGGAGAAAGAAAGTCCTTTGTGCAACATCTCAGTTAAATACTGTAGAATGTGAGGCATGTGAGGCTGAATTATGTCTTGGCCTTTAGATTGGTTCCAGGCACAAAACCTTTTCCATTTGTCCGAATAAGCCTTCCTGGCGCTTGGTCTCCTAGCTTCCAGAATAGCATCCATAACTGCTTGGGAAAGAGGAGCTGGCTGGATGCTTAGTTGATTTGCCATGTAGCCAGATTTAAGGTTTTGAGCTGGCTGTGAAGAATCTGATTGTTTTGTTGTGTGAGTAAATGGGAAATTAGTGGTAATATCCATGGTGGGCCGTGGGCCATATTCCTCAATAGCGGGTACCAGTGCTGGCGTGGCCAGTCTGGGGCTAAGAGAATCAGTCAAGGTCTCTCCTTTTTGACTTTCAGAAGTACCTATGTGAGGAGAGGCAATGGAGGGAAGGCATATACTGTCAGGTTTTTCCAACTGAAAGAGAGTGCGTCCACTTTCCACGCTTGATGGTGAAGTGCCCTTGTACAAAATTTTGTTAGTTGACAGTTTTGAGGGCTGGCAAACAGGTCTGTGTCTGGAAGGCCCCATTTTTGAGTTATCATTGTAAATACTTGTGGCTCTAGTTTCCACTCATGGGGATCCATGATGTTTCTGCTGAGGTCGTCTGCCAATGTATTCTTCTGTCCTGGTAGGAATTGAGCTTGTAACTGAACTTGGTAAGCCAGAGCTGTGTTCCATAAGGTCATTGCTTGCCTGCACAGAGGGTAGGAGTGGGTACCCCATTGTTTGTTTATGTACCACATTACTGTGGTGTTGTCCGTCTTTATTGTCAGTTATCCTGGATGTAATAGATCCTTGTAGGCTATCAGAGCTTTCTGTACAGCTAGCATCTCTTTTTGATTGATGTGCATATTCCTTTGATCTGCAGTCCATACACCTTGAATGCACTGTCCTGCCATGTGAGCCCCTCAGGCGTAATCTGATGCATCTGTTGTGATAGTTTGCCTAGCTGGGGGCAAGGTGAAAGGCTGACCCTTGTTGAGGTGACATGCCTGTGACCACCATAGAAACTCCTGTTGTAGGCAGGGAATGAGAGATATCATTGTGTCCAAGCTGTGGCTGTGTTGAGACCATACACTTTTTAGGTACCACTGTAATTTCCTCATATGCAGCTTTGCAAATGGTATTAGTAGTATGCAAGATGCCATGAAGCCCAAGGCCTGCAGAATTTTTCTTGCAGTTAACTGGGCCTTTGTTGCCATTGTTTTGAAATATTGAGTCAGTTGTAGTTGTTTTGTCTGGCGTCAGATAAGCCTTCTGGGCCGTTGTATTCAAGCTGGCACCCAGGAATGTCATATTTTGTGAGGGTACTAGTTTTGACTTCTTTTCATTTACTGTGTACCCCAGGCAATTTAGTAGAGGTTTCATAAAAGCCAGATGATGTAATAGAATGTCCTTGCTTTCTGCTTGGATGAGGCAGTCGTCCAGGTATTGATATATTTGAATTCCTCTTTGTCTGCAGTATGCAATTACTGGTGCCAGGCATTTTGTGAAGACTCTGGGCGCAGTAGATAAGCCAAAAGGCAGTGCAGAGAATTGGTAATGGGTTGAACCTGCAATGAAATGAAGGTATCTTCTGCAACTTTGTCTGACAGGGACATGCAGGTATGCCTCCTTGAGGTCCAACGTTACTAGCCATGCTTCCTTGCCCAACATGGGAAGAAGCTGCTGTAGTGTTAGCATCTTGAATTTGGGTACTTGCAAGTAGGTGTTTAGAACTGAAAGGTCCAGAATTGGTCTCCAGGCATTGTCCTTTCTGGGCACTAGAAAAAGTATTGAGTAAAATCCTTGACCTTGCTCTCGAGTAGGTACCAGTTGAATGGCTCTCATGTCCATGAGAGCTGTAATTTGTTTTTGTGCCTCTGCCCATTGATTTTGTGGCAGGTTTGGCATTCCTCTTTTCATTGGCAAGGTGTGAAAATGGAATCTGTATCCTCGTAAAATTATGTCTAGGACCCATTTGTCCTTTGTGACAATGTGCCAGTTGTCTAAAAAAAGTGCGAGTTTTCCTCCTAAGGGGGCTGCCAAGAGAATGTTGCTTGGCCAGATGAGGTGCAAGTCATTGAGTTTGCCTTCTGGTAGATTGGGACCTGTCTTCCCCTCCCTTCTATGTTGTAGTGCCCCATTGGCGAGGTTTGTACTGGGCTTGTGGTTGTCCTCTGCCCCTTGGGCATCTATATTTACCCCTTTGTGGTCTGTCTGTAGCTGGAAAGGACCAATTTTTTGTTGGCCAGTTTCTGCTGAAGCGAGGGGGCTGTACCTGTAGGAAATCTTTGACTGTCTACTTAGATTTTGCCTTATCCTCCATTTTCTTTAAGACGACTTCTGCTTTAACTCCAAAAAGAACATCCTGCTGTAAGGGAGCATCTAGAAGTTTTGCTTTAACATGATCAGGTAGACTTTGTTCCTTTAACCAAGCATGCCTATGTATAACAGACCCAGTGACAGCTGCTCTGCAGGAGGCCTCCAAAGAATCAAACCCACATTGTAAAGTATGTTTGCCCACCTGTTCAGTGGCATGCAACAGATCCTGCATTTCTTTCAATTCAGATTGTTGAGGGAAGAGTGGTCATTTTTTGCTTTAACTGAGAGATTAGAAATTGCTGATACTTAAGTATGTGAAATTGGCAATTTAGTGCCCTCATAGCTAGAGTGGCTGAGGTGTAAACCTTTTTTCCCCACCTGTCTAGTGCTCTGGAATCCCTCTCGGAAGGTACAGAATTTTTAGCAATAGAAGCCTTAGCCCCCTTGGGACCCTGGGAGATTGTCTCTGGGTCAGCAACAGGGCTTTTGTAAAGAAATTTGTGGGAATCAGGCACTCTATAATATCTGTCAGGCGTAGCTGGAGCAGGAGGAAGAGAATCAGGGTTAAAACTGGATTCTAAGTAAACATCATCCACAATGTCTAAAACTGGTGGGATGGCAAGTGGTCTGTGTTGGGGGAGTAAAAGAAACTCTCTGAGCCTTTTCTTAGAGTCAGAGTAGTCCTGACCTTCCCAGTGAAAATGTTCCCTCATAGTGTGTAAAGTTTCCCCAAAGGAGAAGTCTTCAGGAGTAGAAGCTGAGGGAATGGAATCCTCAGCATCAGAATCTTCATACGGGGAGAAAGAGTCATCTTGGCCCTCAGAGGAGTCTAAAGAAATGGACACTTGTTCAGAGGATGCATAACCTTCCTCTTGTCTAGGCCTTTTGTCAGGAGGGGGCTGAGAACCCCTGATTAAAGTGATCAAATCTTCAGCCATTTTGAGCATCTGTTTCTTAGGCATGGGGCCTTGAACAGGGGACTGAAGTGCAGTCTTTTTAGATTTAATAGGAGTCTTCGTCTTAGAAAACAATTTAATGGTGAGCATCATCGGTCTGAAAATGCCTTCAGAAACCGATGACGTTTCTGCAGCACCGACATCTTTTTCAGCAATGTCGTCAGTAAGGCTTGCACTAAATGGCTGCGCCGGCCTGGTACATTCTGTCAAAAATTCTGAAGCGGTCTCGGGTTCCAGATCTGCGGTAGTCAGGGGCTGCGTCGGAGCCTCACTGACGACCGGGGAACCGGAGACCCGGAGACCGGGCTAGTCGAGGCCTCGGAATCTGGCATAGGCCTGGGCTGTCTGTCCTTATTCTTGCGTTTTTCGTGCATGCCGGTAGTCGGTTGCTCCGACGGCATGGTGTAGTTAAATTTCCTACCGAAGTAGTGTTGTGCGAAATCAAAGCGTCTTTTAATAGTACGCTTATTAAACCTAGCACAAAAACGACAACTAGTGACATCATGGTCTGGGCCTAGGCAAGGTATGCAATAAGAATGAAAATCCTTATGAGGTATTTGCTTCCCACAAGAAATACAATTATTAACTTTTTCTGACATCGGTCTGAGGCAAGAAAAGTTTCCCCAACGGGGTACTTAGCTTTATGGAAGACTTCGGTCTGAAATTTGAATTCTAAAATCTCAGTAGTTGGCCGACCGGCACTTGCGAACTGCTTCTGCTTCAGGCAAGAAAGACTGAAGAAAATGGCGTCGGTTGCATTATATATACCCCTGGCGCACTGACATCAGGGAAGAAGCGACGGCAACCAACGCCGGACCAAGACTTTGGAATTCCAGCCAACTGCGGGACCACCTGACGACAGGATAACCCAAGTGTGATGACTGCAGCAGGGTAACACGATGAAGATCAGAAGTATTATTTTAGGTTTAAAAGTTAACTTACAGACTTTTTGGTATTCTATACAGTGGTAGCAAATTGAGCATGCATATCCTAACTGTAAACGCAAGTATGCATACATAAGTTTGTAACACAAACCAACTACAGGAGTCAAACCAACTTTATGAGTCAAGTGTAAGGCTGCAGTCAGAAGATGTACATTCCAATACCATGAGCAGCAATTATACAACACTGCATTTCTTTCATAATATTACATAAATTAAACTTTATACAAGTGGAATAAATGTCCTGCTGTTAACGGTAATCAGTATACTTGAATCATTCATATGTGCAATTAAGCAATCAGTAACTATAGTCTGTAATTGATAGTATGTATACTTCAATATAACAGTTCAGATAAAATAGTTGTGTAACTGTGAATGTACATTGTACACTGATGTTACTAATTTTATCTCTTTTTTTTCCTCTCACCCCAACCCTTATCTCTCTTGTTATTTTCTATTATGTGTTGTCAAAATGGTTCCATGTCATCCATCTGTAACAACAGATCACTCAATGCTTCACAGCACAGCAAGGTAAGCCAGCCTCAGTGGGTCAGCCTGCCCCTGTCCAGTGATTCCAGCACTGATGCTCAACACATCTTGGACACAACTTGGCAGCAGGGCCTGTGCTGCCCCTGCACTACCTGTGCCCTCAGATAGCACTACCTTGGCAGCTGGTAAGAAGGCCGAAACAAACAGGCCCACAGCTAGTGGGGTTTGGCTTTATTGTCCTAAATTTGCCCATAACAGACTTAAAAAGGAAAACGTCATACACAATCAGAACTGCCATACAACTGAAACACCTGATGTCCTTAACAAGTCATTTGCACATATTCCATGTTACCTCTAATGCAAGAGGTTTCAAGGAATCGCACAGTGGAAAGTCTAGCTTGGCTAGATTTTTCTTTTAGTTTTTTCTCATTCTGAATTAAAAAAAAAATGGGCACCTGTCCCACAAAAAATATTGTCCTATACATAGCTCTCCAGTTTGCACACACGTCTTCTTGACACACTTGATTTGGTCCAACTGGCTATACATGTGGAGATGGCAGCCCACATTCAGCTAACATTTTATACATATTTTCAGAAATAGATAGCTATGGTTCTTTCCTACTTCCCTCCTGCACATTCCTTTATTTCTTTCCCTTTGTTCTTCCCCTTGATTGTTCCCCATTTCAACACTTTCCTATCTACCCTATTTTAACACCTATAATCTGGTCTAAAAATAGAATCACACACAAGTACAAAAAAAAAAGCAATGGAGCCCTTCGCTTTTTGGCCTCTCTGTTTACATGGAGTTGGGTAAAGTGCACCAATGCCAAGTGACGGTAAAAAGATCCTCTGTGGTGTGGTTTACGTCCTTGCAATGCCACTTAAACATGCCACACTAAACTAAAACATAGTAACACAAGGTGAATGTAGTATAAGAATAATTTAATTGCATTACCATTATTTAAATAGTAACAAACGGTGATTGTATTTTAAAAAGAAGTTATGTACTCACCATAATGTTCCATTTGAGTAGTTCTACTTCATTTATCTTCACCATGTGAGATGCTGGATCCATATCGGATCCAAGCTGGCAATCTCACTAGCATCTGCTCCGATTTCAAAGATCCTCCCCTTACCTATAATACACATCCACTACCTACCAACATCCAGATTGAGTTTGCTGATCCTTATACTAATACCCCAACCTGAAAAATTACTTTATAACTGCAGCCCGCAGGCTGTTCACATGGTAAGGTTGGGAGGAAGGAGGGAGGGACTGTTGAAGACAAATGAAGTAGAACTACTCAGATGGAACGTTAAGGTGAGTACATAACTTCATCTGAAGTAGTTTACTTCATTTGGTCTTCAACATGTGGGATAGAGTCCCCAGCTACTAAACTCCTGGGTGACCCTCATGGAAGGATATTCTGGTGCACTGCGGAACAAAAGAATGCTCTCCTCCTAGAAGTCAAATCCAATTTGTAGTGAGAAATAAAGGTATAAGAGGAGGACCAAGTAGCTGCAAAACAAATATCATCTGATGAGACTCTAGACCAAAAAGCCGCAGAAGTAGCCATGGACCTAGTGGAATGAGCTTTCACCTGACCCGGAGGAGACATGCCTCTGTCCTTACAGACCTGAAGAATGCATGAGGAAATCCACCTAGCAATAGTAACCTTGGAGATTGTGTCGTTCTATAAACCCTTTTTGGGAAAGTCTAACAGTTGTTCGGATCTGTGGAAATTTTTGGTCCTGTGTAAATAAAATCGTAACTGTCTATGAACATCCAACACTCGTCCAACCGCGATGAACTGGGACAGACCCGTAAACTTATAGGACAGCTCACCGAGCTTATTGAACTGCTAACCCCGCTGTGTATTACTTTGACTGGCAGGAAATCAACGGACACAGTTAATATACCGGAAGGGACCGAAAGGTTTGGAGGATCCAAACAGAAGAGGAAGAGATCCAACCGCGATTCCGGCTCCACGTCAATCGAAGAGGCTGAACCGAACGGTGGCACTTTCGATCCTGCCATCACACCGATGCTATTGGGTTCTCGTTCCACATCGGATAACAACACACATGCAGGGGTTACTAATCGGCGTGGTGGAACTACTCTGAACACGCCGGGCATCAATGCCACAGGTACTGTTCCGACTTCTTTAAACAACGATAATTTAACAGACTGGTTAAATAACCAGCGTGGATTTAATTTCACTTCAGAAGACGATAATTCACCACAGGATGGTGACACTTATTGTCTAAAAATAGACAAACTATTTAAATCAATGTATAAATACAAAATGTTGTGCATTGAGAACTCTTATTTAACAGCATGCATAAAACACAATATTGTACCTAAAGGGCTCAGGGTATGGAAATACCCCAATAATGTTGAAACTGGCACTGATTACCATAAAGACCTCATAGATATTTTTAATAGATGTGGTCTTGAAATGTTAGGTCTTATTATAAAAGAAAACAATAAACAGTTAATAGAATTAGAAGAAGAAATTTTGGTTCTGGATAATTTTATCAAACAGGACTTGTTTTTTGAAATAAAGCAAGAAAGGGATAAATATTTTAATTTAAGGATTGATATTGATATAAAATGTAAAGCATTAGAACAAAGAAAGATCAATAAACTCAAAAGGGATTTAGATGATTATCAGAATGGTGTGAGCTATCCACAACCACCTTTTAAGAGAAATGTACACAATGTTAGAAACAAGTTTGATAACAGGAGAGTTAACAACCACAATGTTCAATCCAGGGACGCAGAATGGTTTACCGAAGACTATGACACTGACTTTCCTCTATTAGAGAATGAAGATTTACAACATAACATGTACAGAAAGAGACAAGGTCCTCAGAATTTTCAGAGAGGGGGAGGAAGAAGGGGGAGAGGGAGGTATTGACAAACATTATCTACACCCCCACCCCCACCAATCCCCCTATTCGGAATCTTACTGACCTCTCTGAATTAGACACTGACATTGATTCCGAGATCTTACATACAGGTACTACACACTCTTTCAAAAATTTCTCTATTTACAATTTCAGTAACATTGCCTTAAATAGGGCACATTTTGACCTCCTCAGCAAAGGGTTTAAATTCATTCCTAATACCCGAGGGGATTTAGTCAAAACCATCTTAGACATGAAATTGTTTCTTAGGAAGATGAACTTGCAAGCCATTTTACCAGCCTCTTCAGTAAACATAGAACAATCACATTCTGCCTTAACCAGACGTAGTACCTATAACCCCCCACTCCTCCCACAAATTAAGAATCTGGAATTAGTGTTAGAAAATGAAATCAGGAAGGAATTCAAGCAACATTACATGGTGTATAACCTTACAGGAGAAGAACACGAAACTTTGGAAGAACTAAAGAAAAATACATCAATAAGAATTATGAAGCCAGACAAAGGAGGGGGAGTGGTGATAATGGATAACATTATATACAAAGGAAAAATGAACAATATTCTTCAAGAAGAAAGTAAATATAGAAATGTTTCTATGGATGAGGTGCAATTGGCCTACCAGAAAATAGATATGGCACTTGACCACATGATCATGGAGGGAACAATTGACAACAACACGTACAAATTTCTGTCGGTGCCGAAACCTAAGATTCCTATCATTTTCGGCATACCTAAGGTACATAAAAATGTAAGCGACCCTCCATTGAGACCTATCGTGTCAGCTGATTGTTCAAAGACTCTTCCTATGGCTAAATTTGTGGATCACAAGATCAAACACATTTGTAACAACTATAAACATATACTGAAAGACTCATGGGACTTATTAAGAAATATTACGTCAAATCTCTTTTCTGAGAATTTGATTTTTGTCACCATAGATGTGGTAGATCTCTTCACTTGCATACCACACTATGAAGGGATGAGTATTTTTGAGGACATGGTCTTCATGGACAACATTCTCACACATCCAGAAAAGGTTTCTTTAGTGGAGTTAATGGATACAATACTGAAGCACAACTATCTAACATTTAATGGAGAATTTTACCAACAAATAAAAGGGGTAGCAATGGGTGCGGCTTGCGCACCTACATATGCAAATATAGTACTAGCAGGTTGGGAATTTAATTATATCCTGAATTCAGATTTTCAACAACATTGGTCATTATACAGACGCTACCTTGACGATATTGTCATTTTTTGGACAGGAGGCAGCGAAAAATTGACTGAATTCTTGGACTATATTAATGGTACTACCCATTATTTGAGATTCACACACTCCAGTTCTGCTGATAAGTTACAATATTTGGACGTTGAAGTCCAGAAGAACACAAACAAAAAAGATTTTGAAACCAAAATATTCAGGAAAAATACCTTTGCAATTCCTTCCTGCATTACAACAGCGCACACCCCCTCATTGCAAAGGAATATTGTCAAAGGACAATTCGTGAGAGGTTGTCGCATGACGAGCAGGGATGAGGATTTTCATGTTGAATGTAACATCTTAGAAGCTATGTTCCTGGCTAGAGGATACCCACTGGATTTTATCAAAGACATTAGAAAAGAGGTGGAACAACACAGACAGACAAAATTTAAACCTATCAAGGGTTGCCTGACTAACAACATGGACCCTATGATAAGCGGAGAGATCACAGATAGCCATTTGAATATTAATATGAGCAACACCCCAGCTGATTCGGAATACCAATCAGCACTTGTCTTAGAATTTAATGTGTTTAACTCCAAAGTAAAAAGAATTATTCAAACTGAGTGGGACAAATTTACATCCTTTACGGACATTCCGAACATCAAAGAAAAGGTCCCGAAAGTTGTATACAAGAATGCACGTAGCATTAAAAAAGTTTTAGAAAATAATCAAATTAATGACATCAACAACTCTCTTGAGAAAACACGATCTAGCAACACTAGCCACGGAACTTTTCATTGTGGACATTGTAAACAGTGCCCTTACATTTCTAATAAAAGAGAAATATTTCTGGAAGCTAGAGATATGAATATATACAGTACAGGCCAATACAACTGTGAATCCCAGGGAGTGGTTTACTTGGCAACGTGTTCAAACTGCAACTCCTATTATGTTGGAAAAACAGAAAGAATATTGAAGAGGAGAATATATGAACACCTGTATGAGATACAAAAAGGAAAAGACACAAATGCTTTGTTTAAACACACAAAAATTTGCAAAGAGTCTAAGTTTTCTTTTTTTGTCCTGGAGCAGGTGAAAAGAAATGAGAGGAGGCCCCTGGGAAGAATGGCTTGAATACAGGGAACTATGCTGGCAAATACTACTAGAAGCCAACAAACAACCAGGCTTAAATGAATGCATTTCTCTAGTTCCAGTTTTAAAATTGAGAGCAACTAAAGTATGAAGTATATTAGCAACAACCTACTACTAATGAACAGTAGGTGGCACCATTGTTCACTACCTTACTCTCTTCTTGTTTTAAATAAAACACAGTCCCTTCTATATCTAAACACCCACATGAACTTAATAGAAGCTTTTAATGTATTTATTTATTTATATTGTTTTAAAAGAAATTATTTATTGAAGCATTTTTTTGATTAACTTATTATAAAGGTTTTATAAATCAGAATCAAATTTAAAAGAGATTTTAACTGTTTTACATGATATTCATACATTATGCATGGTTTTATTATAATGAGCTCTTTAGTTTTTCATCACTACTATTGGTCTAAACAGAAAGCAATTGTTTTAATTGTTTTTTTTCTTTGAATTTTACTACATAATGGTTCATTAATTAAATGTAATTGTCTGATGAAGTCGTAGCTTTTAGCTGACGAAAACGCATTGTTTTGCTCCAAAGCGTTTACCTTGTTGATTATTTCCTGTGGATTTTATACTGCTGTGGACTACAATAAAGTGCGGTTTTTGAGTGTGGTGTTTTCCAGCTCTTCTTATTTTATTTGTCTATGAACATCCAACAAGTGGAGTTTGTATTCTGTTTTGTTAGCAAGATTAGGAAAGAAAACAGGTAAATCTATGGTTTGACTGATATTAACTGGTGATGCCACCTTGGGGAGAAAGGATGGAGTGGTCCAAAGGGAAACCCTATCTTTGTGGAAAATCATATAAGGAACTTTGACAGATAAGGCTTGCAGTTCTGAAACCCTTTTAGCAGAGGTGATAGCCACCAGAAAAGCTGTTTTCCAAGATAAGAATTTTAGATCTGTGGTTGCAGCGGGTTCAAAAGGTGAAGCGACCAGAGCTTGAAGAACCATAGTAAGGTCCCATGGGGAACAGGATCCTTGACATGAGGGCGTAACAGAAATGTCCCTTTAACAAAGGCTTTACACAGTCTGGAGGAGGCTAGCGAGGCAGAATTCTCACCCACATGAAAATGAGAAATGGCAGCCAATTGAACTTTGGTAGTAGAAGAACTAGCTCCATGCTGAAAAATATCAGCTAGGAAATCAAGAATGGCAGAAATAGGAGCTGTGAAGGGGTCTAAACTTCTTTGAGAGGCCCAAAAGAAAAAACCTTTCCATTTACTGCGATAAACCTTCCCGGTTGAAGACTTATGAGCAGCCACCAGAATAGAAGTAAATGAATAGGATAATCCAGGAGTCCTAGCAATCATGGGAACTGGAGCAGCCAAACTGTGAGCTTCAAACTGTCCAGGTTCAGATGAGGAACCCCCGATGGTTGTGAAATCAGATCCTGAATGGGATTCAAGATCCAGGGCGGAGCCAGAAGGTGAGACCAAAGGAAGGGAAACTATACCTGGAGAGGCCAAAATGAGGCAATGAGGATCACTTTGCTCCCCAGTCGACGAGCTTTCTGTAGAAAGCTCAGAATAAGAGGTACTGGAGGGTAAAGCATGCAGGAGACCTGGAGGCCAAGCATGGACTAGAGCATCTCTGGGGGACTCCCCTGGCAAGGGATTCAGAGCGAAAAACTCACTGCACTTTGCATTAGAAGGAGATGCAAAGAGATCGCAGCAAGGCTGACCCCACTCCAGGAAGATCTGCTCCGCTACTGAAAGATTCAGAGACCACTCGTAAGGCATCAGAATAGTCCAACTTAACCTGTCTGCTAGAATGTTGGACCACCCCGGAATGTGCGCTGCTGTGAGAAAGTGACTGGTGGAGATCGCCCATTCCCACACTCTCATGGCCTTGTGACAAAGGGGGTAAAATCTGGTCCCTCCCTGTTTGATGATATACCAGACCACTGACATGTTGTCTGACTGAATCGCAATGGTTCCCAGAGGAAGAAAGGCATGAAGGGCCTGCAATGCTAAAAGTACCACCCTCATCTCTAGAACATTTATGTGCAAGCTGGTCTCTACAGGGGACCACAGGCCTTGGACTGTCCTGCCCAAACAATCCCCCCCACCTGAATTGGGGGTGTCCGTGGTCACTGTGGCTTGGACAGAAAGTGGAACAAAGGGTTATCCCTCTAGGATGTCTGGGCAACACATTCACCATAGAAGAGACGGCCGACAGACTTGACTGAGTTGTATTGGATACAACAATGGAAGTTCGAACAAGGACCATTGTACAGCTAGTGTCCACTGTAGAATTCTCATATGTAACCGGGCACATGAAAAAGCGTTACAGTTGCCGCCATTGAAACTAAGGCCTTCAATACTGATTCTGCCAATGGAAGATGAGAATGGTAGATCAGGGAGACATGTATCCACAGGTTTTGAACCCTCTCCAAGGTCAGGAAGATTTTGCACTGTAATGTATCTACCTTGCCCCAATGTAGTCTATCACCTGGACAGGATTTAGAAGTGATTAGGATGCATTGATTGCGATCCCCAGAAACAGGGCAAGCTTTAAGAAATAAACCCTAGTTTGAGAAAGTAGACGCCTGGTGGGGGCAGTGAAGAGCCAATCGTCCAGGTATGGATAGACCAGAATCCCCTGAAGCCTCAAGTGAGCCGCTACCACCGCCATCACTTTGGTGAACACCCTGGGGGCTGTGGTAAGACCAAAGGGTAGGGCTCGAAATTGGTAATGATTGACTCTGAGCTGGAAGCAGAGAAAACACCTGGAGCTTCTGTGCATCTTGATGTGATAGTAAGCATCCTGGAGATCTAACGAGCACATCCGGTCACTCTCTTGCAGGTACGGAGTGATGGACTGTAGTGTGACCACCAAAATTGTTCTTTGGCAACTGACAGGTTCAGGGTAGATAGAGCCAGGATGGGCCTTAAGTCTGATCCGGACTGATTTGGGGGGACATTTTCGATGGCTCATTTTTCTAGCAGCTTGGAAATTTCCTGTGCTGCTGCCTCCCTTTGCATAGGTGTTACATCCGGGAGGTGTTTGGGAGGAACCACAAAGGGGATAGAGTATCTTCTGGCTATGATCTGAAGCACCCAGCAGTCTAATGTTATGGACTCCCATGCCGCTAGGTGCAAGGACAATCTTCCCCTGACTGCCTCCAGAGTAGAGCAGTCGGGCAAACCCTCAGGGTTGCTGTCTGGGCCTGTCTGAGAAAGGTTCTCAAGACCCAAAATTCTTCAGATCCCCTCTGCCTCTGGGTCAGCGTTCATTCTGTTCCACTCTGCCTCTACAGGAAGAAGAGCCCTGAGTGTCCTGAGAATACTGTGACTTCCGGAACCAAATCTTTTTCTGCCCTCTCTGATTCCGAAAAAAGGATCTCTGAGGGTTCGAGAAGCAGATTCCAATGGCAGAAAGTCTCTTCCCATCCTTCTCACTCTGGACTAAAGTCTCTTTGACAGTCTTACCAAAAAGAGTTGAGCCGTCGTAAAGGGCATTGTCAAAGGACGCCTTGAAAGGTACAGAAAACTGACAGTCTGAGCCAGGCGTTGCACCTCATGGACACGCCAAACCAGCCACCCTCGCCGCTCCTTCGGTAGCCTTGAAAAGGAATCACATGGACATGTTGGCGACTGCTTTCAAAGTGGCCATCCTAGTGGAGAATGAGTCCCTGTCCTCCTGCAACATGGACTTAGGGGGAGACTCTGCCAGCTCCTTGACCAGGTCGCTCTGGAGTCTCGTGACGTGGGCCAGGTAGTTCAGCTCCCTAATAAAAAGGTAGCTGAAGCATAAACCTGCTTCCCTAAGCGGTCCATCATACGCAACTCTCTGTCAGGAGGATGAACCAAGGAACTCTCTTGGGCTTGTTCCTTCTTTGTGGCTGCTGCTACTACCATAGCATCTACGGGGGAGCCCTTGTTCCACACTGGCCTATCCGAAGGTGGAATCAAGATCTTATCAGGCCTTTTGGGGATTGGTTCCATGGTGTCTGGCTCCTTCTACGCCCATGAGGTGATCAGGTCCACCAAGGGATCTGTGGGAGGGGACACCCAGGAAGTAGATGGGCCCATGCTGAAAAGCCTCCAGGAACACGGACACGTCAGAAGATCTGGAGGCAAACCAACCTCCCCATTCATGAAGGATTTCCATGAGGTCTCCAAAGGAGACATCCTCGGGAGATGACCTGGGGGAACCTTCCCCATCATCGAAATCCATATCCTCAGTGAGGGACTTGGGGGGGGTCCAAGTGCCTCCTCTTACACGTATGCTTGTGAGGAACATCTCCAGTGGAGCTCTCCGGGGGTAACTCGCAAGCCACTTGTTCCTCAGGGGGAACCAACTGGGGCTCCTCGAGCATGGGCTGTCCCTCTGGTAAAATGATGGGATTCATAGAAAGAGCCGAGGGGGTTGGGGCGGAGTCTTAGGGGGCAGTCAAGGGTCTCGATACAGCAGAGAGAACCCTTTCTACCACATCGAATACCGAGGGAGAAAGTACCTCCTGGGGAACCAATAAGGAAGCCGGTCTCCCCAGGTCCGACTGAGAATCGGAGCTAGGCCCGAAGTGAACGGAGCTCTGAAGGGGGGAACTTGGCCCGACAAGGTCGGATCCGACACGCTCCAGGAAGATGTCGGCGTCGAGGAAGCAGGTACCATTGGTGCCGACCCACTGACTGAGGCCATCCTCAGATCAGAGTAATCCGAACCCGGTGGACAGATCGGAAAAGGAGAAATTGGTGTAAAAAATGGAAGCTAGCTCCCACCCTACTGAGGGAGAGGGACCTGGCAAGACCCCCATCTGGATCCGAGTACGAATTAACCTCATCATTTTATCCATGTTGACTTCCAATAAGGACTGTATGGACCTAGATGAGGCCACATACTCCGATCTGGCGGGTCGAGGAACTTAAGCCCTAGATGGAGAGCATGTCTCCTCCGGCTCCGGGGAAAATCTCAGATATCGGAGCCGAGGGGATTCACGGATCCGATGCTGACTTTTACCTGGTGAAAGGTCTGGATTTTGGCTTTCTCCTTCTCTCTGCCCCTTTTCCACTCCACTTCTGCAGGCTTTGAAACGGGGGTTTGAGTCCCAGCCTGGGAGGGAAGAGAAGCAAGGGCAAGAGATGAAGGAGAGGCGGCCACAGCAGCCGCAGTGACCGAAGCCGAAGAGGAGGCAACCGCCTCAGAAGTGGGAAGAAGGCCTTTCAGGGTCAACTTAGTCTTTCTGTCCTTGATTGCGTGCGGGTTAAAACCCGTGCATATAGAGCAGTCAGTACTTAGATGGGCAATGCCCAAGTACATTACACAAAGAGTGTGGCCATCTGCAGGAGACAATTTATGGCCACACTCAGTGCACCTTTTAAACATAGGCTTAACAGCCATACTACCGTCAGTCACTCAGACAAATGATGGAAAACAAGGAGAAAAATATTAGTTTCCCACTTAAACCACTCACCACCCACAAGCACACACAACACACTGGGGGGATGGTAAGCGAGTAGACTACAAACTAAGCTAAAAAACAACAAAGTTTAAATTCACGATGCACCAGTGAAGGAAGGAGAAGGGGAAACCTATACTAACACACTACGCTAAAATTTAGAGAAAAAATGCTTCTCAAAAGCTTTCAAAAAACTCACTTACTACTCGGAGCTCGAGATCATGATGCTTCAGCAAGCCATGGCAAACGAGATCTGGGGGTTGGAAGGTAGTGGAGGTGTATTTTGGGTAAGGGGATCATACATCTCAAGTATACCTCATTACGAGGAACGTACCTCATTTGGGGTCTTAAAAAGTTCATGTTCCTCAAAATTCCTCAGTGTTCCACACTGAAAGACTGTTACACATTCAGTGTTAGGAACTTTTTAAGTGAAATCCATGGTAAATAGAAATGAATCATATTAATTCATTAAAATATCTTCTTTATAAGTAAAACTAGCATATTTTAACCATCCTATGGCCTTCCTAGGTGAAGTTGTTAGTAGCCATTAGTATGTGTTCCACATTTTGCCCATTTGTTCCACATTAGGAGAGCCAGTGTTCCTCATTTTGAAGATGGAAGGTTGAGAGCTATGGGGAGGATCTTGAAGCTCGGAGCAGATGCTAGTGAGATTGCCAGCTGGGATCCGATACGGATCTGGTATCCCACAGGTTGAAGACCAAATGAAGTAAACTACTTCAGATCAATAATTTTATGGCATCATCACTACTAATTTAAAAGTATTACCTAAACCTGTATTCGAACCCAGTATCATCTCGGCTGAAAAGGAAGTGTGTCAATGCATTTACAATTGTGCCACAGAGTCAGCTAAGCAGCAGGTGTGTTTCATACATTCAGTACTAACTCTCAGAATTTTATCAATGAACCTGGCATTTGAGCACTGCTTAACTATGTGTAAACAGGGAAACCAGTAGAAGTGTCTATCTCACATGTGCAAACACTTTGTCATCTATCGCATAAACCCACTGCTTGATGTTATGCTAAGCAAATTAAACATTAGCATGCATTAGTTCTGTTTAATGTCCATTTAGTCTTCATGGCATGAAATTACATTTGGAAACATAATAAAATGAAGGCCCTAACTAAGATGTGCAACATAGCCATGTGTTACTTCCCCCAATGCACTGCAATCCTGGTCTTTCAGTACTTGCTCATATATATATCGACTACACTACATACATTAATAAGAATTGCTGTGTCATATACCATGCATATCTTCAAAATGACAATACACATTCAGATTTTCAAATACTTGTAGTAATGTGGACACCTGTTTGCATATAGTATGTAAAGCTGTCTCATACTATACCTGCACATTGGAACGCAACCACCAAATACTACTCATTGCACACTCATCAATCTGGTAACATGTAGAATTTGAACTATCTTGATAGTTGCACATGCCTACACATCAATTTCATGCAGGTCTCTCAACATCTTCTCTCCAACATCCAGTGCTGATGTCATCTACGATAAGCTATCCTGCAGCCTTGTAAGAGTCAAGACTTTTACCGTGGCACTTGCTTGGACTACTGTGTTTTCTAGTGTGTGTACTCTGATAGTTGGAGGTTCTGTTCTCACTGCAATCAAATTAGTGTGTGTGTGTATGTTTGTGCCCTTGTTTGACATTACAGCCTGCATTTTACACCAGCATGTGGGACATTGCTATTAGCATTTTCTCCTCAATAGACTCTGCTGAGGTCATCCACTATAGCTGATTTGTGGATGTGCAGAATTCCCACCAGGGCAGGGTCAGAGACTGGCCAGGAGGCCAGGCACAAGTCACCTCATCCTACAGATTACAGTGACAAGGCTTTCGGTCTATCCACATACAACGTGACATGGTTTGTAGACCTTTTATTTTTTTGGTGAGATACATGCAAAAGGTGAGCATCACACTCTATTAGTGTTCTGATGATGTTCGAGTACAGTGCTGTTATATAATCCTCAGATCTGAATAAGATGGCTGACGTATGAGGTGCACAACATAGCCTTTCCATACCACTGTGGACACTTGGTGGTCGAATTTCAGACTGCTATCTACATAGATTCCCAGGTCTTTCAGCACTGGGCTTCAGCATATGAGGAGTGCTGTCAAAGCTGTAATTAGCAGGGAATTCCACTTTGCAGAAGGTAAAAATAAACACATTTTTGTGTTTATTTATAGACCATGTGGCTTTTGCACCAATCATTTGTCTGTGTTAGCCCCTCCTATAGAATGGTATAATCACTGGTTAACTCAATGACTGCACCCAATATGCAAGAATCAGCAATTCTGGTAAGCCAAAGGCCATATACTTTAGCCTGGACTGTTAAGAAATACACTACAAACAGTAAAGGGCCAAGCACAGATCCCTGGGGTACACCATTGGTGACAGCTCTACTGGTAGAGGTTGAGTCACCAACTTTCACAGTATGTGTTCTGTCAGTGAGCCAATTGGTTAACCATCTAGCGACAGAAAACTTAAATCCCCAGCTGGGAGAGTTTCTCAATAGTATCTGAGTGGGGGATTGTGTCAAAACCCTAGGCAACATCAAGACAGGTAGTATACACCATTTTACCTTTATCCAGGCCTATCACACAGAATCAATTGGCTGCGACATCATCACAGAGCACCTGTAGCATGACTCGGCAAATAAACCTTCCTGACATGATTGAATGCACACACCAACACACCCTCCACATGGACTATGTTCCCATGGTAGGGTGTACATTGAAATGCATCCATCTGAGTTTTGGGGGACAGTACTTGAGGCATGCATGTACAGACACATCCTAACTCTCCTCATCTGTGAGGCAGACCAACACATCATTATGAACCTTTTCTAAACGGAGACTATTAATATCCCAGCTGTGTGCATCAGACTTGTGTGAGTTGTTAATGGTACATCCATGTCTGTTACATCTGTTAGATGTCCTCAAAGAGGTCATCGAGGGCATGCATGATGACAACACTATCATCCTGTGAAACTTGACCAGGCCAAGGCATATGACACAAATCCATACTCAGGTATTCACTCAACACTGTCAGATGTTACCATAAACATCTATATCACCAAGTGGGAAGACCAGTGGATCACATATGTGGCATTTAAATATGTTGAAATATGTGAAGTGATCTACATATCAGGTTTGTACATCAGGGCTGTCATTTTCTGTCCATTATTTAAGTCACAGATATCACAAATGACATACATATTCTGTGCCCAAACAGCTATCTGAAGGACTACAGATTGTGGGCAATCATTGACTCCAACTCTGACATTAGTATAACACAGACAGTATCAAACACACACCACAGATTGCTGCCACAGCCATGGTAACACATGTGATTAAACAAAAACATGGGGGGATATATTACATTATGAAAACAAAAGCACAACCCAAGGATAATGTACACATCACACCCTATAAGCAGACATCTGGTAAGTGAACTGTACCCTTAGGGAGATGGTATGTGGAACGCCCACCAGCATGTGGCCACAGTGCTGATTACTCCCGTGTATGTAACACAACTAGTGAGTATAAGGACATCCACATCAAAGGCCATAATACCTCCATAGTTCTCAGCCCTCATCACACCAATAATGGAGTACAGTGTACCCTTCTTCATGTACCTCGCTACACATCTTTCAGTGATCTGCAACTTAAGTGTACCACCTTTGCCACAGTGAGCTGTCACACCTTACTGGACATACCTAGGTACTATTTTTGTTGCATAAACAATACGGTCTGATGCTGTGGAACACCCATCAAGGTGTTACACCAGATGCATGTGTGATATCTGTTCTGGTGATGCACACAGTACATACAAAGCTGTTTCATAACATTGATGGCATGGGTTACATTCATGGCAGTCTGGATTGTGCCATATAGATCTACCATGCACACCAGTCAACTAGCTTGTAGTGATTCTAATGTAACATACAGGTATAGCAGTGTCCTGCCTAATGCCTCCAGCAGATGTTACTGTATCAGGATGGTGTGCTTGATTACCCTCGTAGATTGTTGACACGTCATAACAGTTGTACAAGTGTGTTTGTGCAGAACAATCTATAATCACTCAAAATCACATATGTTATGTCAGAGGTATGGAACTACTGGCGGTATTATTATGATATTCTCCATGATTGTGTGTGCATCTTCTACTGTTGTCCATGAGCCTGTAACTGTGCCCACTTGTTGGAGACCTCTGCTGACATCACACTCGTATTCAGGCAAATCAATTTGCACAGCTTTGCAATATACACCCAACCCTAATTGTATAAAACATCCCTGACAGATGTCCTCTGCATTGTTCATATCAGGATGCTTATGCCACAAAGACATCCCTCTCCGTTGGAATGTCACCTTGTGTGACAATCACATAATACACATTTTCAGTGCACAGTCCATACTGCAGCATATTGATATGTGATTAGTAAACCTGCTACAAATGCTATCCATTGACATGGCCTCATCTGCTGTACAATACAATGTTTCACCTGTCCTCTTTCCCTGTGTTTATTCCTACAATTCATCTGTGGGTCCCTATTCAATACACAAACTTCCCTTGACTGCTTATTTTAAATGGCAGTCCATGTACCCATACAGATCATTTACATAACTTTTGAAAACAATGCCCGGAATGGGATTTCACAATACTCTGTACTGCACACACTGTCCTGTCTGTGTTTGGACCATATACATTTCTACATGTTAAACCCTGGTAACCACTTTGGCATTCCATGCAATCCCGCTAAAGTAGTTTGCTCTGAGATGCACAGGATTGCTACTGGTGTTGCTTTACATTGTTTTCTGACTAGAAAACTGCTCTTGATTACATTTAAACATGGTGCACAGGATGAATATGTAATTAGAGCTGCTTTTCACCGTGCAGACAAGTAAACTCTGTGCAGGCTTCATGAGTTTATTGAATCCCACGGATATTCTTTACTTCTGCTTTTACAGTATGCATATTTAATCATATCCATGTTTATTTTATCCATTTCTTTTACATCTTTGAAAAAGAATCTTGAGTTTCCCCATAACTTTTACATTTCCAAAACACGTTCCATAGTTGTTGCATCTTGAAAAAGTAAACATACTCCATCACTTTTCTTTTTATATGGCATATTTCCATTTATTGGTAATTTATCTATTACCAGTCTCCACAAAAAAAAATGACATTCTACTTTCTGATTACACCATTTGCTTCTTATTTTTATAGCTTTAATTTTTCATCTGTTAGATTTCCTCATGGTTTTACATAGTAATGTTTTACCATTACATTCTTATACCATACTTTTCCTTTTCTATATCAGTTTTTATTTTTCACAAAAATATTTTTTTCTTCATACCATTTTTTTTTTATTTCTTAATTTGTACTCTTTCTGTTTTAATCTTTTTTTATTATACCTCAGTGATTATCATACTTATATTTATACAATTTTACTACTCATCTCTTAACTTTTTCATTTACCCACTTTAATGCTTTGTACACATTTAATGAAGCAGCATATACCACAGGGGTAATTAACTCAAACCTCCTTTCATCTTCATTTAAATACAAAACTCATCTTTTTACTGGGTTTAATCTAGAACTCCATATAAATGAAAACATTACCTGCAATAATTTCAAATACTGTTGGCAACATAAATGCACTTGCTAAGTATGCTACTTTTCCCATCAGTAATGAATTTATCAAATAAGCCCTTTTTCTAAATATTTTATGTTCTTCAGAAAAGACATGTTTGTTTTACTTCTATTGCTGCTTTTCCCTGTTGAATTCTACTTACAACTTTACTCCCAAATGTTATACCTAACACAGAAATTTAATTCACTTTAAAATATACACCCCCTATCTTTACTACATTGCCTACACCTTTACTTTTCTCTTTACCTAAAGTAATTCCCATCACTTCTAAACACTCATTTGTGCAAATTATTACTTTTATCCAAATTTTGTTTTTTACAACTGTTATAATGTCATCTGCATATGTTAACAAAATCAGAATTCTTAAACATTCAGGTGTTACATACCAACCTCCTTGAATTTGTTATTTCACATACTAACACATTCATAACTTATGCAAAGAGTATACAGCTCATTGGACATCCCTGTCTTACACCACTCCTTATATGTAACACTTGGCTTAACCAGCCATTTACAAGTATTTTTATTTTATCATTATTATTATTACTATACTCTGACATACATTTCCTAATTTTCTCACTTATATTATATTCTTTAAATATTACCCATACAATTTCATGCCCAATTGTGTGAAGTGCCTTATTATGGTCTCCTGTGATGATTCTCACTTCTTTTCTATTTATATCATTATCTATAACTTCTCTAGCTATCATTAATAATTATTGACAACCCTTTCCCTTTATACTACATATACTATCTCCCATTATACCTTTCATTTTAGCTTCACATCAGTTTTGCATTATTTTCATAAAGATCTTATAAACGGTTATTATTCAACACAACTGGTCTTCAGTTTAACTGTCTTCTACCTTCCTTCTTCAATATAATTTTAAATATTCCACTGCATACTTCTTTATACATAAAACCTTCAGTTAACCATTCATTTAAAATCTTTTAAAATATTTTTTGCCAATTCCTTAAATTTTTATACATTTAATACCCTATTCCAACAGGTCCTGCACCCAAAGCTATATTTAATTGTTTTAATACTTTATCTAGCTAATTTAAAGAATTCTCCCTTTCCAACTCTTTATTCTCTTTTTCGGTTAACTTTTTTACTTCCCATGTTTTATTCACTACCTTCTTTTTAAACTTTTCTTGTACATATTGTACTACACTATTTACAATATTTTCCAGAGTTCTTCTGATTTCTCCTTTTACATTTTTATTTCTCTCATTATACAAGCATCTTCCTTTACTTAATCTACTTAAGTAACTCGGTACGTTTCTCCTTGTAAAAATTATCTTTGTTTATATATCAATTCTTACATTTTTCTCAGTTTCTTTCATATAATTATTTTCCTTTGTCAAAGTACTTTCTATCATTATGTTCTAAATCTTCCAATGCATCACTATATGTTCTTTCATATTTTTCGTTTTCTACTTTTCTTGAACATTTTTTATAATTTTCCTTGAATATCATCCACCATTCAGAAGATAAAATGGTCTCAAAGTAATATGATCTTTCCATAACTGCATTACTAATCTCTTCCCTTCTTCAATCCATACCTTCTCATTTATCATTTTTATTCCTTTGCCTACTTTTATACATTTCTTTTATCTCTAGCCATACTGCAAAATGATCAGAAGTCTGTTTAAATTACCTCCTCTTCCACTATAACTAAACCTTCTGATACCATAAAATAATCTATTTCAGTTCTCTATATTCCCATTTTGTAAGCCCAAGAATTTATGTCCCAAAGTTTCAACTTACCGAATATCATACAACTTCTAACATTTTTCTTAGAACATTTCCATTCTTTCTTCTTTTGCCTTTAAAATCACAATTAAAGTCTTCTATTATAATATTCATATTTATCACTGTATAGTCTAAAATCTGCTGAAATAAGAGTTCTCTTTCTTTATAATTGGTATAAGCATACAAAGTTATAATTTTATGTATTTGTTCTTTCTATTTTAAATCTACAAATATCTACCTTCCCATTTTTGATAAAGTTACATCTAATATCTTTACCATATTTCTACAGAATATGACTATTCCAGAACACCTCTCATTTCCCAAATTCCAGATTAGCTTTCCTCCCCATAGTTTTTGTAATCTTTCATTTGTTAAAAATCTTGTCTCTTCTAATATAATTACATCTACATCACATGTTCAACACACTACAAAATCCCTTATTCATCTTACTATATTCTTATCACTATTCACATTTACAGAAAGCACGCTAACATTTTAGATTTCCCTTTTCCTTAGATTCATGATTTCACTAAGTTCATAGCCAATTGCTAGGCTTTCTTAATAATCCATTCTAAGTGTAGCCAATTTTCCTCCCAAAGGAGAAAATGAAATACACCTTAACCATTATACCAACCCCTAATCATTAGCTGTATATATAAACTTTTTCATCCATTTCCTTTTTATTTTTCTTTTGTACTTATCCCTTTAAATTTCCCTTTTCTGCCTTTTACCCATTCACCAATATATTTTATTTTCTTATACTACCTCCCAATTTATGTTTTATCGCTTATTTCAGAACCTTCTTCTATTTCCTATTATTTTTCTCATTTATGTTTTCTTCTATTTCTACTGCTTCTAAAATTTATTTTCTTTGATCATTTTCTTCACTTATTTTCATTTTTGCACTCCATCCATCCATAAATTTCCAATTATGTTACATTATTGTCCAGTTATGTTACATTTATAACATTCTAATTCACATTTTTACATCATGTCCCATTTCCCCAAAAATAAAATTTCTTTTGTCACAGTTATTTACCAAATGTCCTTCTTTGCCACAAAATAATTGTTTTGTTCCACAGTATTTTACAACATTCCTATCCTCCTCCACATTTATCATGCTTGGTATATGTAGAATTTACTTCTCTTTCTATTTTTAACAAATTATTGCATTCCCAGCCACCAGTCCCTAAACACCTTTTGTCACAAACTTTTGCAATGTCCAGTACTTCTTTACATAAAGTTTTCAAATGTCATTTCAAAGTCTATCTTTCTACTTATGTTCAAAACTGTACATGAATTTTCTTTTTTGTTTCCCTGTTAAATGTTTTATCACAAGGATTCCCTGGGTTACAGCCTTTCTTTTTTTCATTTTCTTCAAGAAATTTTTCCAATGAAAAAACAGTCTCAAATATAATGTCACAAATTGTCTTTCTGTTAAAAACAATAAATCCTCTTACTTCACATGCTTTTACTCCCAAAGAAGCTATTAAACTGTCCCATACTCCATACTTTTCCATTCTTTGTCTTCTTTACTCTGAATCCTTACTACACACTTCAGTTTTTCATTTTCTTCTGCATTCTTTTCTGCTATTCCACTTTTGTCTTCTATTACTTTCTCTGCATACGATTTCTTTTCCATCTCACCACTATTCTTCTGAATTGTTTCTGCATCCTCCTATTGTATTTTCTCCATAATGTCCCCTGGAAACATCTCTTTCATTTTCTGGCTAACTCTGCATCACTTTCTCTCTAAACAAACCATCCTGCCACCCTCCTGCCTGGAGGGTTGCAATTATACATCCACCATTTGCAGACTCATCTGCATCAAACAGATTTCTTTGAAACATTTCCTTGGAATCCTGCACACATTCTCCAGTCTTGATATTTGCTTTCTTCTCCATTTCTTTCACCCCTCCATCATCTTCTTTTCTCCATCTACCCCCTTGTTTCTCTGGGTTACCTCTGTACCTGGATCAGAAACATGAAGTGCTCCTCCAAAATAGGTCCCACTCACAATAATGACCAGTAGGGGGAAGTTCCCCAATGTCCTTGCCAAATTCCTCTATTAGTATAGATACCACAGAAAACAAATTCATGGACTCTGCGTACGTTATAGAATTCAGTAGTATAATATAAATCACAAAGTGTTCAGATAAAATAATCCATCAGTGTAAAATCATTTAAAAAGCAAACACTCCATTAAGTAGTGTTTTCAAACAGTCACAAGACACAATCCAACCTTTCATTACAGTCCTTTAAACAAGTAATTACTTTAAAGACACAGTGTATCCATTTCCAAACAAAAATATAGTACAAGGACATTTAATTTTAAACATGACTGTTTATATTTTAGCACAGGTTTTATGCTTACAGAAGCATTAATTTCAGGCAGCCTATCAACTTGTAGTCTGATAATCCACTTATATTCACTTATTTCCAGCCTACTATCCAGGTATATGGATACAAAAATAAATTAGACATGGCTTTAGTCCCAAGATATAAAGGTATGAATCTCTATGTCCCAGGTGATTAGTGTTTGATTAGTGGCAAGGGCCAAGGTGAGAGACTTTTGTGGCAGATGCCAGCTCACCCACTCTGGGGGAAGAAGTATAGTCTGCTACACTTTTTTTTTTTTTTTTTTTTTTTCTGCTACACTCTTGACACCCAATGGAAACCAGGTGATCACCTTGGAAAAGACCAGGGCAAGCTTGGACTGTTAAGTGACACATGATCCACTCAGACATCCAGGTAGCCATTACAAGTCAGCCGTTAAATTTATGGGGAGGGGACAATATGAAATCACTACAACAGTCTGACCACTGAGTACTCCTGGGAGCCTTTCATTATTTACCAGATGTACCAACCCAACAACCAACCTAAGACTTTCGCCAACCCATGTTCAGGGCCAGTGAGAAGATCAAGGCATCAAGAGGCAATGTCATATTGCTGCAGAGGAGGATTTTATTTTTATGGCAAAATTCTCCACCACTTTGTGCAGATCCTTAACATCTAGGGATGGGTTTGCAATGGGGCACACCAGCCTATTGTCTCACCTCTGTGGTGACTCAACCAATGCCATTGTCTCCTTAAGAACAATGTTCCTCTGTGGCCCCCAGCTTCCACCAGTGATTAACTATAAGTTGCTCTCAAGTGCATTACCCCCAAAACAGCATGCCCATCCTCCTCTTCCCAGTGCCTCTGACACCCAAACTACTAAACGAACCTGGGTCATCTAGGTTGTAGTCAGGACTTTATTTCTCTATGCCACTGTGTAGGCCTGATAAATTACAAATATGTACACATTTGAGCAGTCTTGTGTCTCTAATGTTGAAATAAGTTGTGAGAAAGGCATTTCTGTTAAGTTTTACATAAAATATGCCAATAAATAGGAATCAAGAAAATGTCTCGCAATGGGTCAGTTGTGTGATCATTGTGGAAAGTGAAGTAATTTTGCTAAAGTCAGTAAATGCCAAAAAATAGTTTCAACCAAGATAGAAGCAGACGCATATGGTGAAAAAACATTAAAAAGATTTAACTGTGAAAACAGTACATAATGTGAAAGACTGCAATACTAAGAACTTATGGTTGGGCAATGGGGCAAAGAACACCATGATAAAAAAATAATTGACTGGTAATAAGGTTAATCCTGTGGTAACTGGAAGAATAACAATGATAAACCAAGAAATAAACTGCTCCTACGTCAAGCAAAAACTTTATTAAAGCAAAGCTTTTGGGTAACAACCCTTTCTCAATGCTAACACATTAGTACAGTATACATTAGTATAGTAGTATTAGCCTTGAGAAAGGGTTGTGACCTGAAAGCTTTGCTTTAATAAAGGTTTTGCTTGACGCTGGAGCGTTTTTTTTCTTAAAAAAAAAAAAAAAAAATTTTAACAGCTCTAATCAGACAGTCAGGATCTGATCACCTGGGCATCAACCATATATAGGGAAGTTATAACATTCAAGTAGGGTATGCAATCAGAGAGAAGCAGGACAGAATGCAGAGTGAGGTTACCACCTCCCTAACAAGCACATCATTCTGATTCAGCTGCTTTAAGAACTTCTTCAGCTTCAGTTTCACAGTGTGAAATTCTGTGTAATTTCTGGATTCTTACTTTGTCTTCTGGATTTTTTAGCATAGTAATATTTGTCTGCTGATTTCTTTTCAGCAGTTCCTCACTTTATGTATACTTTCAGACACCAGTAGTGCTGCTGAAGTAAGCAACCTGTTTTTCAACTTTTGTCCATCAGTAGTTGAGGCTGTGAGAAACTAGCTCCCTCAAGTAGAGTACACCTATATTCTAACAATGTGAGATGACAATCTTCATATATTTTGCTACAGTAGTTTTTAATGAGATTCTTCATAGTTTGGCTACTTTGCTCCACTTTCCCACTGAACCAGGGATAGCATAGACTGAATGTTATGCGCATGAGGTTCCCATTCAAGGATGAATCTTACAAATTCCAGACTTATGTATTGCAGATCATTGTCAGACATGGCTCCAGGTATTCCTTGTCTAGAAAACATAAGCTTTAATATACTAATTGCACTCAGACTTCGTGTTCATCAATCCAATTTTAGAGTACATAAGATAATACACAGTTCAAAATGAAAGAAATCAGTGCTCACTCAACTTCACAGATGATCAGGAACTAGGCATGCCAACATTTCTTCCATTAAACCATAGTCTTGGCAGGTACTGTAGATGGCTCAATTCTTTACTAATTACATATCTGAGCTGACAATCCAAAGCAACAGATTATATGTCTTGCTTTTTCTTTACATGATGCTATATTTGTTTTCTCAGCTAACAACTATTATTTGGTCAGCTTTAAACATTAAGCCTTAGTCAAAACTTATTTCCCTGAAAGAAAAGTAAGTCTGAATTTATTTCCTTACCTAAGATTTTTCCTCAAGCCAGCCTTTCATTTTAATGTCTTTCCATAGCTGCATTTTAAGTTAGTATGTCTTCAAAATTCTTTGACTTTTTATTTTATTGCTAATTGTGCAATGGATTCCAATTCTTCATGCTTCCCTAATAAATAAGCTCAACTCAGCATATCTTCTATGTATACATCCTTGTCAGGTCAGTATTTTATTTTCAGAACCTGCTTATATAGATTAAGTATCATCCTCTGTAATCTTTCAGGAGTCTTGTACAAAAACTTTTTGAACATGCTTTGAAAAGGTTTGTTTCCACCTGAAATTCTTTACCATATATTCATGGAATTTCTCAAATCTATACACTTTTTAACAGCTCTTTTTCTAATTGCATATATCTCTTTTATACATATATGAAAGCTCTTGCCTCACAGGCAACTGCTCTATTATATTACAGGGTCTCAACTCCTATGTCACTCTCACTTGCATCTATATGCAAATGAAATGGCTTCTTTACATTACAGCAATATAATGAACAATCATCTTTAGCTACTTTAAGTCAGAAGTGTAGCATGGGTGGGCCAAAGGAGGCAGGTGTAAGGAGTTAGGGGTGCAAACAGCAGATGCCGAGCCATTGATAATGCATTCATTTCCAAACTGGCAATACTGATTGGAGGTAGAGAAACACTGCTTTTATGCTCGGTACTGAATGTGCGGTGCAGTATGTAGTAAACTGCCTACTACATATAGCAAGCAGTTTGCTACAGTTTTTCAAAGTAGAAGACTTTTTTCTTTGCTTCTCTAGTTCTTCTTAGGAGTTCATTCGACATGGTAAGGAGCACCAGATATGAAAACAGACCTTTTTTGTTCCTGCTTTTCAGCACAGAGTTGACAGCCGCTAGATCTGGGAGCCACAGTGGGCACTAGACAGGCCAAGCAGCTACAGTTCTGATTTGAGTACTCCAAAACTTTTTTGTGCCACAGCTCCATCGCCAGACTACATTTTGTTGCATCAGCTTTCTTAAACAAAAAGTTATATTAGACATGCTAGGTGCAAACTTCTTAAGGTACTACATCATTCCTAGAAATGCATGTACTGCCTTGATCACTTTCTGGCCCTTGCATTTATACAATTGCTGCATTTTTTATTGGATCAGGTTTGAGAACCTCTGACGTCAGAATGCAATGCATATACTTTTGATGTGCACTGTTATCTTACATTAGTTCTTACTAAACTTAAAATTATTCTGGTACAGTCTGCTTAGAAGCTGCATCAACCTCTGGTCATATTTGCTGGTCTAATCTCACACTAAAAGACTATCAATTTTGTTTATGACACCTTCCAATCCTATAAATGCTTCTGTTACAATTGTGTGGAATGTCTTTGGTGTCAAAGAAATACAAAGCAGAAGTATAAGGAATTGCACCTTCCTAAAAGCACAATAAAAGTAGGAAATTTAGAGTTTTATGCTTTAATATTAAATTAAAAAAACTCAACTGCATTTGACCATTTTCTCTGTATTAAGCAACAAGTAATGTAATGTTCTCTTTCAACCATTTTACTCAGATCTTAGCAATACACATACTGATTCTGTCTTTCTTTACTTCTGTAACGCAATTCAGTTCTTTAGCTCCTATTCTACTTCTCAATAGTTTGGGTAATTTTTCGGAAGTACACATCACTAGCAATGCATCAGGCTTTATCTACAAGTGATACTATCCCAGCAAGATTCCCAAGCCTGTAACTAAATCAGTATAGTCATGTAGGGTATCACAGCTATAGCCTTTTTAACAGTTTTTTTTAACAATATCTGAAATGTCTCAGTGACTCTGTGATTGATACTAAACACAAGTTGATTCCATTTTTACACTGCGGATTCTTTTATCATTGCTGTCTTCACACAGGCCACATGAGATATATCCTATTGAAACGCATCCTGCGTCAACTGCTGCTCCTCCACATGGGTATCGTTCTGTAGAATACTTGCGGAAAAAAAAGCGTGCAAAGAAGATGCTCTCAGGCCCAAAAAAAATTATGTAAGGGAAGACTTGTTTTATTTAAAAGATGGACAGACATATTAAGATAGATGAAAGAAAGTAAATAAAACCCAACATGTTAGAAGATTGGTAAAACAGATGAACACAGTGATCAGGACTATTAAAATAAATCCATATAATATAACAAAAAGAAACAAACAGGATATATTATTATGCAGCTAAACTAGTAACAGATTAAGTATAACCACACAAACAACAAAAAAATAAAGAAGGAAGGAACAAGCAGAGCATACCATGGAAGCATCGAATAGAAAAAACTACAAAACAATTAAGACAAGTATCATCACTGTTAGAAGAATGATGATGCTTGTCTTAATTGTTTTGTAGTTTTCTCTATTCGATGCTTCCATGGTGGCATTCTGCTTGTTCCCTTCCTTTCTTTTACTTATTTTTTGTTGTTTGTGTGGTTATACTTAATCTGTTACTAGTTTGGCTGCATAATAATATATCCTGTTTGTTTCTTTTTGTTATATTATATGGATTTAAGACAAGTATCATCACTGTTAGAAGAATGACTGCGGTGGTGGTGCTGCGGTAGCGTTGTCGCCTCACAGTAAGAAGCTGTCCGGTTCGATTCTCATCTAGAGCGTCTTCTGTGTGGAGACATGCATGAATGGGCATACCTTCGTTGAAGGTTGTGTGTCAGGGCTGGCAACTCGGCACGTAAAAATCTTCTGCCAATCATTAGCGGACCGGAGTTCCCCCGTGGCGACCCCTAACCGGGAAAAGCTGAAAGAAACAACATCATCACTGTTAGAAGAATATAGGAAATTGAAAAGATCACCAAAAAGACTAAGAGAGAAGTGGTAAAAGCAACATGTACCAAAACAAATCAGGATTTAACAAATTAGGATTTATCACACACATATTATTTCTAATAATACAGTAAAAATATCAACACAAGCAGCAAAACTTAAAAGATCTGCAGATAAATATAAAAAGGAAAGTACAAAATAAGCAATTCAGTGATAGCTTACAAAATAAGCAACTCAGTGATGGCTCAAAATGGCTTTACAAGGAACTAGGAAGCAAAACAAAAGGAAAAGAAACACCACCAAAAAAAGAAGTAGGTAGTTATCTGCTTTATATTTACAGCCATTAGCAAAGAAAATAAGGGACTCTGAAATGCAAGTATATAATTGGTATGATAATCAAGGAAAACTGACTTTATTTGCAGATGATATTTTATACATGATAAATCCAGAAAAGTACATCTCAGTGTTATCTAACATTCTGAAACAGTATCTAGTCTTTTTGGGATATAAATTTAATGAAGAAAAAACAAAGACTACAGCAGTAAACTATAAATTCACACAACTACTTCAGCAATACCTATATGTATGACACAGTACGACTTAATATTTAGGAGTATGGTTTAAAACAGCTTCTGTTATGGCAGCCAAGGATATGTGGCAACAAACTAAACAAAACATAACAACAAAACCTGAGAAACTGAATTTTTATCAAACTGAGAAGTTGTGATCGATAATTAGTACAGAGGTGAAGGAATTTACCTGTGAGGGGAAGAGTTAGGTGGGATAAGTTAATCTTTCCAAAAGAACAAGGTGGTTTAAGATTATATGACTTGAACGGATATTTTGGAGCTATACAGTTAAGGCTCATATACATAAAACAAGCAGAAGGTTAGAAGTCAAAATGGAAAGGGGAGATGATGAAGCAGGGGGAGGAGTTCAAGAAAGAGAGAGAGAATGGGCTTTTGGATGCAGATCCTTAAGGAGAATAAGAACCATACAGAATATTAAATTAGTAATGTAGCAGAAGGTATTCTAAGAACTAAGCAAGCACTGGAGAAAGGAGATTCTGCCATTATGGATAACCGTGAGAAGGGATACAGAACATAAGACAAGAGGGAGCTGGAATTTACTAGAGAAAACAGGGAAAGGAACCAAGTTACTGGGAGCAAATTACTAAAGAATAAAAGATAATAGAGTGGGATAAGGCCAAGGTGATGTGTGAACTGTAGGCAAGAGACTGTCTTCACTACCAGGGATTGATATCAAAGTATAGGCAAACAGAAAGGGATAGCAAATCTCAAGTGAAAGACCTGCTCTGGTAGAGTTTTTGGTTAAATCTAGAACAGAAGCTGCTATTAACAAAGGGATGATTTGTAGGGCATATAAAATATTGCAACAAGAATCAATTAGAGGAGGTTAGAAAAGTCTGGGAAACGAGGCTGGAAAAGCAATTAACAAAACAACAATGGGAGGACATATGTATGTCTTCCAAGTATGCAACTAAGTGCACTGTGCTTAGGATCTTTGCTTAGAAGTGTTTGCACAGTTATTTTTATACCTCATGCAGACTTCAAAAATTTTTTTCCTGCGGCAGAAAGCAAATGTTGGGGATGTGATGCGGAAGAAAGAGGCAACTAGGAATATATGTTTTGTGAGTATAATGAGTTGGCAGATTTTAAAAATCCCCTAGAGAGTACTCTGTCAGAAATACTGGGTGAGTACATGGCTGTAACTAAGGAATGACTGATCTTTAGAGAAAGGAAGGAGAAGAGCAAATTACATACAAGTAAATGGAAACTGTGGGAACAATACATGCAGACTAAAGTTCAGGAAGAGGAAAAGTGAGGTTTAAGGGAAGCAGAAATTCAGCAATGTATGTAATGATGGACTGATGAAAGTTACAAAGAAAGGAAAAGATGTGATGAATAATGTATGTAAATGGAAAAATGTTAATATAGTTTGTTTTCTTTTCAATTAGTGTATATTTGCATATGTCTTAAGTGATTGTTTAATCAAGGTGTTAAAAGAGAAGTACATACATTTTGGAGACATATTTATAAAGACCCTGCTGAAAACAAGGATACTGAATGTACAGACGAATTAAAAGAAACAATTAGGAGCTCTAATGTAGAGGATATGAAATGCGATGAAGTAACAGCCAGAGAAAAATGAGACAAAATTAAGAAAAGCTTCTAAATGGAAAACTGGCCCAAATGCAGTGTCTAATTTGTGATTGAACATACACACATCTTTACCCAAAGATTTAGCTATGTGCAAGAATTACTTATATGCACATCCTGAACAGACACCTGGTTGTTTAACAGGAAGAACAATACTCCCCATCACAGTGAACGTGCAAGCCATCTAAAAAAACTATGTACCAATAACTTGACTTCCAACAGTATACAAATTCCATACTGGAGTTGATGCAAATTTTATAGTCGTACAAAAAAATGCCAACAAAACAGTAATAAAAGAAAGTCATATGAAACCAAGGATAACTTCTTACTAAATAAAACCATAAAAGACAGTTGTAAAAAGGGGAAGAATCTAAGTATGGCACTGAAAGATTACAAAAATTGGACAGCATCCCACAGTCATGGATAATGGAATTCGGACCATGTATAAGACACACCCTACACGGACAATACAGTGACCATAAAAAGTAAAGTTTTGTACCTACCATAAATTTAGATGTTCGAGTGCTCATAAAGCTGCAGTCATAACAGATGGGTTATCCTGCCGTCAGGCGCGTCCTCGGTCGGCCGAATTCCAAAGTCTAGGTCCGGCATCGGTTGTCGTTGCTTCCTCCCTGACGTCAGTGCGGCAGGGGTATAAAAGAGGCAGCCAACGCCATTTTCTTCAGTTTTTCTTGCCCCAGATGTCAGGTGCCCCCAGAAGGAAGGAAACATAATTTTATGCAAAAATGCAATGTTGATAAATCAAAAACAGTAGTTGCAAGCAAATACACCATAAAAGAGTACCCCAAAAGGTTATATGAAAAGGGTTTGTCATAAGGCCTGTCCTAAGAGGTGTTGGAGGGAGGGAAACCTGGACTGCAGCTGTATGAACACTCGAACATCTACATTTATGGTAGGTACAAAACTGTACTATGTTCATCGTGCATACAGCTGCAGTCATAACAGATGGGTAGAATCCCAAAGCTAAGTAAGGGTGGCAGGCACTAAGTGGAATTAGGAGGGGCTAGGACGCCCTGCAGGACTGTTGTGGCAAAGCCCGCTCTAGATTTAGAGTATAGTGGGAGGTGATAGTGCTTGGAGAAAGTGTGCACTGAACTCCAGGTGGCTGCTTCCAAAATATCCTTGGTAGGGACCCCCCTGAGGAAGGCTGCAGAGGTAGCTGTGGCTCTGGTGGAGTGGGATCTGATGCATGCAGGCACAGTTTTTCCATGGAATGAGTAACAAAAGCATATGCAGTGGGCTATCCATTTTGAAATTGTCTGTTTGGAAATAGCCTTTCCTTGAGCACCTGCAGCATAGGACACAAAGAGTTGCTCAGATTTCCTGAATGTCTTTGTCCTGTCCAAATAATAATGAAGTTGTCTGTAAATGTCCAAGGAATGTAGTAGTCTTTCCCCTTTGTTCTGTGGATTAGGATAAAAGGTAGGTAAGTGGATAGTCTGATTCAAAGCTACACTGGATACTACCTTTGGCATAAAGGTAGGGTTGGTTCGTAAGGAAACTCTGTCCTGATGGAAAATGATGAATGGTTGCACAGCCATGAGGGCCTGTAGCTCCGAAACCCTGCGAGCAGAGGTGATAGCCATTAGAAAGGCTGTTTTCCATGACAAGTACTGTAACTCTGATGAAGAAGCTGGCTCAAAGGGAGGAAGGGTCAGCTTTTCCAATACGAAGTTGAGGTCCCAAGCAGGGACTGGTAGTTTCCTTGGGGGTTTTATATTCTTTGCCCCTCTGAGGAACCACCTTAAGAGAGGATGAGAGAATAAAGGAGGATCTGTGTTGTATTGTGCAGAAATGGCTGAAGCATGGATCTTGATGGAGGAGAAGGAAAGTCCACTGTTTAACATCTCAGCTAGGTACTGTAAAATTTCAGGTATATTTATTACCCAAGGATTCTGTCCCTTCTTTTGATTCCAGGCACAAAATCGTTTCCATTTGGCGGAGTAGGCCTTTCTAGTAGAAGGTCTTCTGGCCTCCAAGATGACATCCTGCACCTCCTTAGAGAGGAAAAACTGTTGTGAAATCAAGGAATTCTCCATGCAGCTAGATTTAGAGTCTTGAGATGGCTGTGAAGAGTTTTGTTGTTGTGCTGGGACAACAGAAGAGGGACTAGAGGTAGGATCCATGGTGGGGAATGTGTCAGGCTCTTCAGGAGCGGATACCAGTGTTGCCTTGGTCAGTCTGGAGCAATGAGAATCATTTTCGGTCTCTCTGCTCTGACTTTTAATAGAACTTTGGACAGCAGAGGAAGAGGCAGGAAGGCATAGACTGTCAATGTTGCCCAATTGAAGGAAAGTGCGTCCACTTTCCAGGCCTGTGGATGATAGGTCCTTGAACAAAATTTTTTCAACTGGCAATTTCTGTGTGTAGCAAAGAGATCTATGTCTGGCTGTCCCCATGCCTGAGTTATCTTTGTGAAAATTTGAGGATGCAACTTCCATTCGTGTGGATCTGTCATATTTCTGCTTAGGTTGTCTGCCATTGTGTTTTCCTTCCCTGGCAAGAATTGTGCCTGTAGTTGAATTTTCAATTCCAGTGCTGTGTTCCATAGGGTCATGGCTTGCCTGCACAGGGGGTATGAATGAGATCCCCCCTGTTTGTTTATGTACCACATCACTGTGGCGTTGTCTGTCCTTATCAATAGCTGGCCTGGATGCAGAAGGTCTTTGAAGGTCATAATAGCCTTTTGCACGGCTAGCATTTCCTTTTGGTTGATGTGAAGGAGCTCCTCTTTCTGTGCCCATTTTCCCTGAATGCAGTGATTTGTCATGTGTGTTCCCCAGGTGTAGTCTGAGGCGTCTGTTGTGATGATCTGAGTTGCTTGAGGTACACAGAAAGGAAGACCTGTGTTTCTTTGGCAAGCTTGAGCCCACCACATAAATTCCTTTTGAAGGCATGGAATGAGTGGTACAATTGCTTCCAAGCTGTGGCTGTGTTGAGACCATAAGTTTTTTAGGTACCACTGAAGTTTCCTCATATGCAGCTTTGCACATGGGATAAGTAGGATGCAAGATGCCATGAATCCCAGAGCCTGCAGGACTTTCCTTGCAGTTAGCCTGGTGTAAGTTGCCATTTTTCTGAAGTATTGAGACAGTTGCCCTTGCTTGTCTGGCGTGAGGTAGGCCATCTGGGTGGTTGTATCCAAGTTGACACCCAGGAAAATTATTTGTTGAGAGGGTATTAGTTTTGATTTCTTTTTTTTGACTGTGTATCCCAGGAAGTTAAACAGTTTTATTACAAACGCCAGGTGCTGCATTTGTATGTCCTTGCTGTCTGCTTGGATCAGGAAGTCATCCAGATATGGGTAGATTTGTATCCCTTGTAGTCTGCAGAAGGCGATTACTGATGCCAGGCATTTCGTAAACACTCTGGGCGCAGTAGATAAGCCAAAGGGCAATGTAGAGAATTGGTAATGGGTTGAACCTGCAAGAAATCTGAGGTATCTTCTGCAATCTTGTCTGATAGGGACATGCAGGTATACCTCCTTGAGGTCCAATGTTACCAGCCAAGACTCCTTGCCCAGCATGGGAAGAAGCTGCTGTAATGTGAGCATCTTGAATTTTGGCACCTGTAGATATGTGTTTAGGATGGATAGGTCTAAGATAGGCCTCCAATCTTTGTCCTTCCTTGGTACCAGGAATAGTCTGGAATAAAACCCTTGACCTTGTTCTTTTGCAGGTACCTCTTGAATTGCCTTCATGTCCATGAGAGCTGAAATTTGTTTTTGTGCCTCTGCCCTTTGATTTTGTGTCAGGTTTGGCATGTGTCTCATTTTTTGAAGGGTGTGAAAGTGGAACCTGTAGCCTCTGTCTATAATGTCCAGAATCCATTTGTCTTTTGTAACAATATGCCAATTTTTTGAGAATAATGTCAGTTTTCCGCCCAACGGTGCTGCCATTAAAGCTTTGCTTGGCAGGTGTAGGGGGAAGTCATTGTGTCTGCTTTCTAAAAGGCTGTGATCTATCTTCTCCACCTCTTGGGGTTGGTGCTTGCCACTGTCTGGCTCTAAAAGATCCTTGAGGTTGCCCTCTACCCCTTGGACGCCTGTATCTGCCCCTTTGAGGTCTGTCCGTGGCTGGAAAGGACCAATTTTTTGAAGGCCAGTTTCTGCTGAAACGTGGAGGCTGTACTTGCAGGAAATCTTTCACTGTTTGCATTGATTTCGCTTTTTCCTCCATTTTCTTTAGCACCTCCTCTGCTTTAACACCAAACAATACATCTTTTTGAAGAGGTGCATCTAATAATTTGGCTTTGACATGATCTGGTAAGGTTTGCTCTTTGAGCCAAGCATGCCTACGTATAACAGACCCGTAACAGCAGCTCTACATGAGGCCTCTAAAGCATCAAAACCACACTGCAAGGTATGTTTACCCACTTGCTCTGCACCATGCAACAAATCCTGCAACTCTTTTAAATCTGGTTGCTCTGGTTGTGTCATTTTGCTTTTCAGCTGAGATATCAAAAACTGTTGATACTTTAACATATGGAACTGACAGTTTAATGCCCTCATGGTTAAAGTGGCCGAGGTGTACACCTTTTTCCCCCACCTTTCTAAAGATCTGGAATCTTTCTCTGAAGGTAATGGGTTTTTAGCAGTAGAGGCCTTAATTCCCTTGGTACCCTGTGAAATAGTTTCTGGGTCAGCAGTATGACTTTTATATAGGAACTGGTGAGAATCAGGAACCCGGTAATACCCATCTGGTTTAACAGGAACAGGGGGCAAAGAATCAGGATTATGGCTGGCTTCTGTGTACACATCATCCAATATATCTAAAACAGGCGGGATTAGCCAGAGGCCTATGCTGGGGGAGTAGAAGAAATTCCCTGAGCCTTTTCTTGGAATCTGAGTAATCTTGGCCCTCCCAGTGAATGTATGCAGGGTTTCCCCAAAAGAGAAGTCCTCAGGAGGGGAGACCGAGGGAATAGACTCCTCTGCGTCAGAGTCTTCGAATGGAGAATAGGCACAATACTGGTCCTCAGATAGTTCTGAGGTAATAGAAGCTTGATCTGAGGAAGGGTAGTCTTCCTCTAATCTGGGCCTTTTGTCAGAGGGGGGTTGAGAACCCCTGATAAGAGTAATCAAATCCTCAGCCATTTTAAGCATCTGTTTTTAGGCATGGTGCCTTGAGAGGGTGTCTGAGGAACCTGGTTTTTTTGTTTTCATGGCTGTTTTAGATTTAGTGAAGGCTTTAACAGAGAAGGAGGAAGGCCTGAAGACCCCTTGAGAAATGGCAGGCCTGTCTAAATTCTGAGTTTCCCCGCCAGGAGTGGCGTCGGTATCTGTAGTAGGAATGGGGGCCGAGGAGCCTGCGACCTCGGGTACTGAAGACACCGGTAATGCATTGTCATCGGTACTCAGGGGCTGCGTAGGCGCCTCGATGAGTACCGGAGAACCAGTAGTCGGCCTTAGCGTGGTATCAGTAGGTGGTGCGGACCTCGTATGCCGGTCCTTATCTTTGCGTTTTTTGCTCAAAACTGGAGTCGGAGTATCCGACGACATAATATGATTACATTTTTTGCCAAAAAAGTGAAGGGCGAACTCCGCCCGACGCTTAATAGTGCGTTTGTTGAATCTAGCACAAAAACGACAGGCCGAGACTTCGTGGTCTGGGCCTAAGCAAGGTATACAGTAAGAGTGGAAATCCTTATGCAGTATTTGCTTCCCACATGAAATGCAATTATTAACTTTGTCTGACATCGGTCTGAGGCAAGAAAAGTTTCCCTAATGGGGTACTTAGCTTTCAAGAAGACTTCGGCTGAAATACTTTCGTAAATCTCAGGAGCTGGCCGACCGGCACTTGCTTACTGCTTCTGCTTCGGGCACCGTGCGGCAAGAAAGACTGAAGAAAATGGCGTCGGCTGCCTCTTTTATACCCCTGCCGCACTGACGTCAGGGAGGAAGTGACGACAACCGACACCGGACCTAGACTTTGGAATTCGGCCGACCGAGGACCCGCCTGACGGCAGGATAACCCATCTGTTATGACTGCAGCTGTATGCATGATGAACATCAGTGGCAAACTATTTTATAGTTAAGCCATGGCAAAAAGTGAATTATCATCCCAGGAACAAACAGTCAAAGGGGACTATTCAAGCCTGACTCTTTGTCAGCAATGTTTTGTCTTACCCCATTAAACTCTTTACTTAACAGATTACGCTATGGTTACAATTTGGCTCCTAGAAACTAACCTTGTTTAAAGGTATCCCATCTACTTTTTATGGATGACTAAAAACTGTAGAGATCATCAGAAGAGGGCAAGAAAGCACAACTACAGATGGTTCAAACTTTTAAAGATTATACAAGTATGACACTTGGTCTTAAATGTACAAATGCAACATTTAAAAAAGGAAAGCTGCATTACCAAGAAAATATCAACCTGCAACAGGAATGTGATATAAAGGAACTTGAGCTGGAGGGAGTGTAAAAATATTTTGGAACAGATCAAGAGTCAGCAATAAGGCCTTTCCAAAATGGCGGCACATTGATCAACAGCTTAACTTCAGCTCTCTCAGTGTGAAAAAAGAAACTGAAAGACAAGGGCCAGGAACTCTGTCACTTTTAGTAAATTCAGTTACTGGCTAGTAAGTACACTGCCTCAATGCCAGCAAAGAAGTAACTAAGACAGTCTGAAAGAAAATCAACTAAAAAGGTGAAGAGAAAACATTGAATGGGAAGAATCCTGCAGCTCTTCAGCAAAAGCAGTTCAAGCTGCAGCTTTGGTGCAAGACATGGCTTCCAGTAATCAAGAGGAAAAAAGAAGTCAAATGTGTTGAGAGTTGATTAAAATAACCAAACACTGAAGGAATATATCAACTCAAATAACAAAAGGCTGGAAAATGAAAGAAGCTTTAAAACAGATATCCAGATGACCTGATAAAACTGCAAAAATCAGAGGCTGAAATGAAAAGGCTAGCTGACTACGAGACTGCTCAAGAAGAGATGTTTAAAAAAATGGTAGAATTGGAGAACACAGCACATAGGGACCCATCTAAGATTTTCTGCTGTACTGAGAACTAGAAAGAAAAGAGTATTAATTTTACAAATGCAAAAATAAGCAACTGGACTGGTACTCCACAGCAGGAGCTGTTAAGTCAAAGGGCACACTGTGGGTATGCTCCAAAATTGACCATGAGAAAGCAGCCAAGACATGTATTAATAAAGTCTCAAACCCACCTGCAAGAGAGTTGATCCTAGCAAAACTGCAGAAAAGGGCAAAGTATTAAGGTTGGAGACAATCGAGTGTTTGTCAAAAATGATTATCCCCTGTACAACAAGCAAAACAGAAACAAATGACTTCCAGCAATCAGGGAATGTCAACAGACAGGTGTGACATTCAAGATGCTATAGCCAAGCTGTCTTCAGAATATTTTATCCTGGAAGATCAAAGTAATTTTTTGATGCGGTACTGGTTAATGAAGAAAAACAAATATGCTGTCCAAAAGCGAGCTATCAAGCAGAAGGGGACTCTGCTTCTCATTCATCTGATAATAAAGCACACATACAGACCTTGCCTTTGCTATTGTTCCAAAAAAAGTTTGAGAGACAAAAAAAGCATATGAGTTAACTAGAAGAATCAGAAGTACCTTGGAAATGAACCGCAGACTGGAGTTGGGAGATGGAGATGAACAAGAAGAGCAGCAGCACAGAAATTACTGAATAATAAATGTGAGACTACAAAGCATCAATCAGATTTGTGAAATACAGCTATATAACAAAAAGTGGAAAGAATGGACTTTTGTTAACTTTGTTGAACTTGAGGGGAACTGAAAGGCATTTGCCTCTCTTCATGTTATTAATGTTTGGAAGGACACTGAGGGGAGGGGAAGATGAAAGAAAAAGATAACTTAAGTAACACAATTTATGTTCTTAACAGTATTTCTATGAATCCCTTCATGATACAAACTGCATGAATGACAGCAAAACATTTAGTTGTTCTTGTATGTGAAGAAGATACTAAAGTAAATAGATGCCTGTTTTCGTTCTTCTTTTTTAGTATTAAGAAATGCAGGCATTACAATGCAAAAAGAGAAAAAAAGTCTAGACAAAAGCATGCTAAAGTTAAGCTCTAATCTTGGGTTGTTGGGGTGGAGGATGGGGTGCAAAAGTACAAAGATCAAAATATAAGTAAAGCTAATGTGTTTTATCTTACTTTTGCATAGGGGAATGTCTGGATTAAGATTCTTGGCTTAATCTAATAACAGGTTTTAAATTGAAACAAGTAAACAAAAGAACACTAAATATAACAAAAACTTTTCCTTTAGCAATAAATGTTTTAGCTTGTCTTTAGAAGCCTGTGACCAAGCATTATATATAATTTCTTTCACTGACATTTTCATGGAGACAAGCTGACTGCAGGGTAAAAAAAAAAAGCCAGGGCGCTGTTTCTTCACAACTAAAAGTTAATGTTTTCTAAAAGCATTCAATTGTTTTTCAATCTGGAAAGGGAATACAGAAAAAAATTGAGCAGACACCAATTAATGTAAGTAAAAGCACATGGAACTTAGCATGGATAACCTCAACTTTAGGTTGGTTAAGGCATGTCTATCTGGGACAATTGTTCCTATTGGGAGGATTAAACTTCATTATTTGAAGTGCATAGTTTTGTGTGTTCGTATAAAGTTAACAAGTTGTAGAGGTAACTCTGTTTTTTGTTTGTTTGCTTCAGAGTTTTCATTGAAACAAAAAGTCTTTGACACAGATTCCAATATTGATAAGAAAAAAACTGTATAAAGGATCAACCTGTCAAACATTAGTGGGTGCATGTATCACAAAAGCTGGAAATAGATATTTAAAAAGCTGTGATATACAACAGGTAGGAATGACAACTTCCTTATTACAATGGCAACACTTTCCATATCATCATGGAATGTGACTGGTCTCACAGGTACAAACAAAAAGGAAAGAATATTTAATTATATTAAGAAATGCACAATGCTCATAGCAACACTACAGGAGACACATTTGGAAAGAACTGAGCATGTGAATTTGATAAAGAAACAATTTCAGAATGGATATTCAACAGAATGTCAGAAACAAAGGAAATGAAGAGCACTTATATTAACTGCCTGAGGAGTTCCACTAGTGATAGAAGAGGGAAAAAAAAGTTAATAATGGCAGATTTGTGGTAGTAAAGGGCTACTGGTAAGGGATGAGGATTACGCTGGCATGTATTTATATTCCACCTAAAACTGTGGAGGAGGACTTAATCAGAGAATGTGACACAGTTTTAAAGGATGCTATACTCAAGCTGATTGGGATCCTCCTTAGGCAGAAAAAAACAGCAGCAGGATTCGACTATCAGCACCATCCTAAACCTGCAGAAGTTATGCAAGGACAACCCTGACTCCCCATCTGGCAAGCAGACTCCTTGACTATGAAAACAAAGTTAAAGAGAAGAAAATGCAAAAACTTCAACACGGGAATGGAGAAAAGAGATTCTGCAGACAGGGATGACTGCAATTAGGGATATAGACAATAGGCAAGAGGAGGCTGGAATTTATTGGAGAAAACTGGCAATGGAACCAAAGTATTGGGAGCAAATAACTAGAATGGGAAAGATGACAGAATGGGAAAATGCCACAAATTTATGTGGACTGCAGGTTAGAGATTGCCTTCCCTATCAAGGAATATCAGAGTACAGGCAAAGAGAAAGAAATAGGGGTCATAAAAGGAAAACCAGCACTGGAAGAGTTTTTAGTAGAATCTAGAACAGAAGATGCCATTGAAAAAAAGGAATAATTAGTAGAGCACATAAAATATTGCATAATAACTATAAGAATCAATTAGAGGAGGTTAGAAAGGATTGGGAAGAAATTCAAAAAGAAACAGTGGGACAATGTGTGTATGCCTACCAAATATGCAACAAAATCTAGAAGATTTAGGATTTTTGCCCCCCCCCCCCCCCCCAAGTAGACTGCAGTGAATTTTTCCTCAGATAGATAATTAGGAACATATTTTCTGCGAGTGCAGTGAGTTGGGTAACACTGATGGCTTTTCATCAAACTGGAAAAGTTGAAAGTTGAAAATAGCGAAAATGCAAATGAGTGAATTCTTTCCCTGGGAAAGAAATTGCTAGCCCTACTACCAACTACTCACTAATCTAAACATAAAGTGGGGGGGCTTCACTCCCCCACACCCCCCAACATAATAAACTAACTCTGAGATTGCACTACAGTGGGGAAAAGGGCAAACTCACAAGGATGACCAAGCAGTTTCTTTCCCAGGAAAAGAATTCCCTCATTCACGTTTTCGCTATTTTCAGCTTTCGACTTTTCCTTTTCAATGAAAAGCCGTTCGATAGTATGGCTTTTCGATAAGGTAACAGGAACTCCAGTGAGTTGGCAGACTAAGGATTCCATGCAGGATGTACTGTTGGAGATGCTGGGTGGGCAGACTGGTGTGTCAGAGGAGATGATTTTTCTGAGCTATGACATGAAATTGGAATTGCCTAGACATGGTAAGGCCTTGCTCTCTCTAATTATAGTGGGTGCCAAAAAAGCAATTACTAGAATATGGAAATCAGAATCTAAACCAACTACATTAGAAGCAATGACTATAGTAACAGAGATAAAACAATTGGAACTGAGATCTTTAGAAAAAAGAAGGAGCAAACTACATAGGAATAAAAATGGGAACTGTGGGAACAATACATACAGGGGAGGAATGAGGTTTAAAAGAAGGCAGGACTTAAAAGAGCCATGTAATGTTTGACTGAAAACGACTGGGTATATAAGTCATGTATAATGTTTGCAACTGTGTGTGTGTCAGTATGGTATGTGATATAAAATGCATGCAACCAGGATTGTGTCGGTGTGGTTTGTTTTCATTTATGCAAAACACAAAGATGACAAACACAAACAAAAGGATGAGCCACTCCACAGTAAAAAATGCATCTATTCAGGCCAAATTCAATAAAACCAATTCTGGATTTATTGAAGAAAATAAAACAAATGTTAAGCGCTTTCGTCCTGACCACTTCAGAGCTTCATCAGATAATTAATTAATTTACACAAACTATTTATATAGTACAGAGGAAACTGGGTAAAACAATCACTAAAAGTTATTTAAAATGACACACCCCCTTAAAGAAAAATCATGTAAAAAAACACGCTTTATATATGAAAACTGGTTAAAATGCATAAATAAATGTGGAAAATTCAAGTTGTATTCTAAAAACATAATAAAATATATAATTTAAAAGTACAGAAGAAATACAAATTTAAAAAAAAAAAACACTGTTATCTTTCTAAAGCTTTTAGTTTCAACAGAGAGCTAATGGAAATGTGTTCATTTAAGCCTGGCCAAATTGATGCATTGAGACGCAGTTGCCAGTAAACCTTTCCTTTCTAACAAAAGTAACCATGCACTACCTCGAGGCTCTGTTTTAATACTGTCAATGACAGTGAAATGAAGAGTGACCAGTATTTTCCATAATGTGTTTACTAAGTGCATTTGTATCTTTTTTTGATTTTATATCATACAAACGTTCGTAAATTTGGTTCTTTAATTAAACTGACCGTAAATTTCCATTAGCTCTCTGTTGAAACTAAATCTAAATGGTGTAAATTAATTCATTATCTGATGAAGTTCTGAAGTGGTCAGGACGAAAACACTTATCATTTGTTTTATTATCTTCAATAAAGTCCAGAATTGGTTTTATTGAATTTGGCCTGAATAGGTGCATTTTTTACTGTGGAGTGGTGGCTCATCCTTTTGTTCCTGTTTGGCATCTTTGTGTTTTGCAACAGTTTCTCCTTTTGTCTTTCTTCACTTGTTTTCATTTATATAAATATATGATTGCTTATGTCATAAGTGATGGTTTAATAAAGATGTTTCTTATTTAATAAAAAGGGGCAGGAATTGACTAATTTATGTAATGTTGCTTAGGTTATAGGATATATATGTGAAGTATAATGTTTGTTAATTTTAACTTATTAATACTGTTTGATTACTTTTCTATAAATGTGCCTATGTCACAAGTGATAATTCAATAAAAGTTTAAAAAAAAAAAGAAAATGCAAAAACTTAGGAGGGACTTAAGGGACAAGCAGGAACCAAAAAAAATCATTCTTCGACCAGGAGAAGGAGATACCCACCTAGACACAATAGTGTGAAACATTTTGCTCTTCACTGGAAGCATGACAAACCTAACCATCACCCCAAGCATCATGTTGAAACACAAAGGAGCTTGGCAGACCAACTGCTAACCAGAGAGACATGGAAGGAGATAACAAGCAGGATTTTCACCAGGACCACCAGAAACCTGGACTCAACCTAGATGCACCCAATACAAACATCAGGCAACAGGACATGAGGATAACACCATACAGGGAGACACCCAACAACCAGAACCACTAGACCCGAACAGGGAGGCACACAACAGAGCAGCCCTTCACCTCGACTCAGAGGTCTCCACAGAGGCATCAACAACAGAGAAACAGGTCCTGGAAAGGGGTCAGGGAGCTGATGGACTTGGAAAGACCAACACAACAGAGGGGACCCACCAGAATCAGCAAAACAAGACTAAGATCTGGAACTACTCGACAAAACACCGACTAAGCTAAACCAGGAAATCTTAAGTAAGGGCCTGACTTTAATACCTTTTAACAGAAGTAACTTGGTAAAAACAGTGATAGATGTTAAACTGTATGTTCAGTGAAAAAATAAGGATGGATGTAACACTGATAAAAAATTTTTATGGTATAAAATGGAAAAAGCCCAGTGACTTTTGTCCACTGTGTATCCCACACTGAGTACGTATGAGAGCAAATGCAAGGCTGATATCCACAGGGACATTGGTAAACCATCTAGAAAGAAGTAATACATTAGCAAAGAGGAACTGGGTAATCTTGCTGGCAGGTTGCCCTCAGTCGGCCTGAATTCCAAAGTCTTGGGTCCTGCATCGGTTGCTGTCACCCCTTCCCTGACATCAGGTCGTCAGGGGTATAAAAGATGCAGCCGACGCCATTTTCTTCAGTTTTTCTTGCCCCAGATATCAGGTGCCCCCAAAAGGGTAGGATAGGTATGTATATATATATATATATATATATATATATATATATATATATATAAATAAATAAAATATACATGCACCAAAATAAACTTTACCTTCATCTACAAGCAAATACGCCACATAGGTTGTATAGATCAGAGAAGTAAAGATAAGTTCCATCAGAAGTAAGGGGGATGGCGGGTGGGTAACCTGGACTGCAACAGTGAATACACTCAAACATCTACATTTATGGTAAGTGTACACAACTGTACTATTTTCTTCGTGTTTCACTGTTGCAGTCATTACATTTGGGTAGAGTCCAAAAAGCTATGGTTGGGGGGCTGGAGCTAAACAATATTACGAGCGGCTATGAGGCCTTGCAGAACTGCAGTGGCAAAGCCTAATTTGGCTATAGAGTTAAGTGGCAGATTGTAATGCTTTGTAAAGATGTGCACTGAACTCCAAGTAGCAGCCTCTAAAATGTCTTTGGTTGGTACTCCCCTGAGAAAGGCTGCCAAAGTGGCTGCCGCTCTGGTTGAATGTGGCCTAATGTCCTTAGGCACTGGCTTGCCATACTGAGAGTAGCAGAAGCTAATGTAGTGACCTATCCACTCTGAAATAGTCTGCTTGGAAATGGACTTTCTTTGTGATCCTGCAGCATATGCCACTAGTAATTGTTTTGTCTTTCTGAAAACTTTAGTTTTGTCCAAATAGAATCTAAGTTGTCTGTGTACGTCCAAAGAATGCAGAATATTCTCCCCCTTGTTCTGTGGATTTGGATAAAAAGTTGGCAAATGAATAGTTTGGTTAAGGGCTACACTGGACACCACCTTAGGCATAAATGTAGGATTTGTCCTCAGAGAGACTCTGTCTGGATAAAAAATGGTAAAAGGTTCCACAGCCATAACAGCCTGTAGCTCTGACACTCATATTGCAGAAGTTATTACTAGGAGCAGAGCTGTTTTCCAAGATAAAAACGTTATATCCGCAGTAGCAGCTGGCTCAAAAGGAGGTAGGGTGAGTTTTTCCAATACATAGTTGAGGTCCCATGCAGGCATTGGTGGTCTCCTTGGAGGCCGTAAATTTTTGGCTCCTCTGAGGTACTGTCTTAATAAAGGATGATAAAAGAGTGGTGGCTCTGTATTGTAATGAGCTGAAATGGCAGAGGCATGAATTTTAATTGATGAAAAAGATAGGCCTTTGTCCAGCATCTCAGTTAAGTAGTGCAAAACCTGAGGAATATTTGGTACAGCTGTGTCAGTTCTTTGAGCTTGGTTCCAAGCACAAAACCTCTTCCATTTTCCTGCATAGGATTTTCTAGTACTAGGCCTTCTGGCTTCCAAAATGACATCCATCACAGCTTTACTGAGAGGTGTGTTTTGTATGGCTACATTATCTGCCATGCTGCCAGGTTTAGAGTCCTGAGTTGGCTGTGCAGAATCTGATTGTTTTGTTGGGACAGTAGGTGAGGTATTTGAGGTAAGGTCCAGACTGGGCATTGAGACAAGTTCCTTAAGATTGGATACCAGTACTGGCGTGGCCAGTCTGGGGCAATCAGAATCATTTTTGTTTTTTCCTGTCTCACCTTTAGGAGTACCTTGGGGAGGAGAGGCAGTGGAGGAAAGGCATATACTGATAGATTTTTCCAGCTGAAAGATAAGGCGTCCACTTTCCATGCTTGTCTGTGATAAGTCCTTATGCAGAATCTTTTTAGTTGATAGTTGTGAGGGGAGGCAAACAGATCTATGTCCGGGTGTCCCCATTTCTTTATCATCATGCTGGACTTGTGGATCCAGGTGTCACTCGTGGGGATTCATGAGGTTTCTACTTAGTTCATCTGCCAGAGTATTGTCCTTTCCTGGCAGGAATTGTGCCTGCAGATGAACTTGGTAAGTCAATGCTGTGCCCCATAAAGTCATGGCTAGTCTTCAAAGGGGGTAGGAATGTGTGCCCCCCCCCGCTTGTTTATGTACCACATGACCGTGGTATGGTCTGTCTTTATCAGTAGTTTTCCCGGATGAATTAGGTCCTTGAAGGCTGTCAGGGCATTTTGAACAGCTAGCATCTCTTTTTGATTGATATGTAGATGCATTTGATTTGAGGGCCAGGTGCCCTGAATGCCTCTTCCTGCCATGTGAGCCCCCCAGGCATAATCTGATGCATCCGTTGTTAGGTTCTGCCTGGCTGGGGGAAGTGTGAATGGCTGTCCCTTGTTTTGGTGACAAGCCTTTGCCCACCATCAAAACTCCTGTTGCAGGCAGGGAATGAGAGTAATCACTGTTTCCAGGCTGTGGCAATGTTGTGTCCAGACACTTTTTAGGTACCACTGAAGTTTCCTCATATGCAGTCTTGCATATGGAATTAGTAGGATGCAAGATGCCATGAAGCCCAAAGCTTGCAGAATTTTTCTTGCAGATAACTGGGTCTTTGTTGCCATTTCCTTGAAATAGGTAGTCAGTTGCCTTTGTTTGTCTGGTGTGAGATAAGCCATTTGGACAGTTGTATTGAAGCTTGCTCCCAGGAATATTATCTCTTGAGAGGGTACTAGTTTTGAATTCTTTTCAATGACTGTGTACCCTAGGCATGTTAAAAGTCTTTTCAGAAACGTCAGATGCTGTAGTAGGATATCCTTGTTCTCTGCTTGAATGAGGCAGTCATCCAAGTAAGGATATATTTGTATTCCTCTTTGTCTGCAGAAAGCAATTACTGGTGCCAGGCACTTTGTGAAGACCCTGGGCACAGTAGATCAGCCAAAGGGCAGTGCAGAGAATTGGTAATGCTTTGAACCAGCCTTGAATCTGAGGTATCTCCTGCATGATTGTCTGATTGGGACATGCAGATATGCCTCTTTTAGGTCTAAAGTGACCAGCCAAGCCTTTCTGCCCAGCATGGGCAGAAGCTGCTGTAAGGTCAACATCTTGAACCAGGAAAGTGTTTAGAATAGATAGGTCCGGTATTGGTCTCCATGTTTTGTCCTTTCAGGGTACCAAGAACAATCTTGAGTAAAATCCTTGTCCCTGCTCTTGCTGTGGCACTTGTTGAATAGCCCCCATGTCCATGAGGGATGAGATTTGTTTTTGAGCCTCTGCCCATTGATTTGGCAGGTCTGGCCAACCGTGTGCCCTTGGCAGGGTATGGACGTCAAACTTGTAGCCTTGTGACACTATGTTTAGAACCCATTTGTCCTGGGTTATAATGTGCCAATTTTCAGAAAATGTGTTAATTTTCCCCCTAAGGGTGCTGCCAGTAGATAAGTGCTTGGTGCTGGCAGGGGGAAGTCATTGGGACTGTTTCCTGTATGGTTGTGATTTGTCTTCTCTACTATTGGAGGTAGAAGCACCCCCCATTGCTTAGACCTGTACGAACCTTGCGGCTGGGATCTGCCTCTAGGGTACCTGGATCTGCCCCTTTGAGGTCTGTCTGACACTGGAAAGGACTAATTCCTTGTAGGCCAGTGTCTGCTAAACCAAGGTGGCTGTACTTGTAAAAAAAATCTTTGACCGTTTGCATAGATTTAGCTTTGTCCTCCATTTTCTTTAACACCTCTTCTGCCTTAACACCAAACAAGATATCATGCTGTAATGGTGCATCTAATAATTTAGCTTTGACATGATCAGGCAGATTTTGTTCCAAGCGTGCCTCCTAATTACAGGATCCGTAACAGTGGCCCTGCAGGAGGCCTCCAAAGAATCAAAACCACATTGTAAAGTATGCTTTCCAACTTGTTCAGCTGCATGCAATAAATCCTGCATTTCTTTGTTATATGCACATTCAGAATTTACCAACATTTTCTGTTTAAGCAGTGTCATGACATATTGCTGATATTTGAGCATATGAAATTGGCAGTTTAAAGCCTTTATAGCCAAAGTAGCAGATGTGTAAATCTTTTTTCCCCATCTATCCAATGCCCTAGAATCTCTGTCAGAGGGGGCAGAGTTTTTTTGCAGTGGAAGCCTTAACCCCTTTGTGACCCTGAGAAATAGTTTTTGGGTCTGCAGCAGGGTTTTTGAAAAGGAATTTGTGAGAGTCAGGGACCCTGTGGCATCTGTCAGGCTTAACAGGAGCTGGAGGTAAGGAGTCAGGGGTCAGACTAGACTCTGTAAACACATCATCTACAATATCTAACACAGGTGGAATAGCTAGAGGTCTGTGTTGAGGCAGTAGAAGGAAGTCCCTGAGACTCTTCTTAGATTCTGAAAAATCTTGGCTCTCCCAGTGGAAATGCTCCCTCATGGTATGCAAGGTTTCCCCAAAGGAATAGTCCTCAGGAGGAGAAGCTGAAGGAATAGATTCTTCAGCATCAGAATCCTCATAAGGGGGAAGAGAACATTCCTAATCAGAAGAAGAATCAGAGGAAATGGAAACCTGATCTGAAGAGTCATAGTCTGTCTCTTGCCTAGGCCTCTTATCAGGAGGGGGAATCAAGGTATTTAAGTCTTCGGCCATTCTAAGCATCTATTTTTTGGGCATGGAGGCCTGTCCATGTGGCTGGTGAACTTGTTTCTTTGTTTTTAAAGGTGCTTTAGTCTTTGCCTTTGAAGCTGAAGTCGGTTTAATGTACAACTGTTTAGGTCTGAATACACCCTCAGAAGCCGATACCTGCTCAGTGGCTCCGGACCCATCTGAGGGAATAGTCTCCGAGGCTCCAATACCTTGAGTTTCAAGCGGCCTGACTCCACGTGGGTGTCGGTAGCGGCCTGCAACTCTAAAGTAGCGGGCGTCAGGGGCTGCGAAAGTGCCTCACTGAGAACCGGCGAACCGGCAACTGGCTTAGGAGAAGCGCCATCGGTTTTGGATCTCAGTTGCCTGTCTTTTTCTTTGCGCATTTTGTGAACTTAGGTAGTCGGATGCCTATCCGACAACATTGTATAATTAAATCTGCTCCCAAAATAGCTTAGTGCAAAATCATACAGATGCTTAATAGTGCGTTGGTTAAATCTGGCACAAAACTGACAACTAGAAACGTCGTGGTCAGGGCCTAGGCAAGGAATACAGTAAGAATGAAGGTCCTTATGAGGTATTTGCTTCCCACAAGAAATGCAATTATTAACTTTTTCTGACATCGGTCTGGAGCAAGAAAAAGTTTCCCCAACGGGGTACTTATTTTTTAATGAAGACTTCGGATCTGAAACTCGAGCAACAAAATCTCAGGAGTCGGCCGACCGGCACTTGCGAACTGCTTCTGCTTCGGGCACCGCGCGGCAAGAAAGACTGAAGAAAATGGCGTCAGCTGCATCTTTTATACCCCTGACGACCTGATGTCAGGGAAGGGGCGACAGCAACCAACGCAGGACCCAAGACTTTGGAATTCAGGCCGACTGAAGGCAACCTGCCAGCAGGATTACCCAAATGTAATGACTGCAACAGTGAAACACGAAGAACATCTGCTATTTAACCCTAACTGCTGCTGTTAACATGAAAAAGCCAGTCAAGAAATTAGATTTGTAAACCGCTGTATCTACCTTGGTATGGTTTATCTGATGAATTAGTAACACAGGAAACAAGCCACTCTGCTTACTTTATTTGTTTTGCTGTGTTTTCTCTTGTTTTGTGATCTCTAGATGTGTTGTTGTTGTCTCTTTTGGCTTTTCCCGGTTAGGGGTCGCCACAGCGGAACTCCGGTCCGCTAATGATTGGCAGTAGATTTTTACGTGCCGAGTTGCCAGCCCTGACGCACAACCTTCAACGAAGGTACGCCCATTCACGCATGTCTCCAGACAGAAGACGCTCTGAGAAACGAACAGGACAACATCTTACTGTGAGGCGACAGCACTACTGCAGCACCACCACCGCATGTGTATAAATCCAAAAAGCAACTGTCAAGATTGTGCAAACTTAAACAGCAACTTTCAGTTATTTGAATTTTTTTCTACCACTCATTTGGGGCTTGGCCTTTCCTTCTGGTATTAGGAATGAGAAAAAGGAGGACAAACACTAGCCTCCTAGGTTTGAATGACAGCCCACATCCATACTAATTACATCAGCTTCTTACATCATCTAACCTGACCCCAGGCCCCATGGCACCACTCCCTCTCTCAGGAGACTGGTTAACTGCCCTTCCACCTGATACTTCTGAGTTTCTAGTCCTTTATCTAGCCAGCCACAGAGCTATATAGCTCTCTTTTGCACTAACTTCACCACCTGGAACCTAAACAGAGGAAGAATCTAAAAAGAAGTACCCTGACCTCACTACCTAGAACCTGAAGAGAGGAAGAATCTGAACAGAAGAGCCGTCAGTAACTCCTAGACTCAGGAAGAAGCTTGGCAGTGAAGACCCCAGACTGGAGTACCTTAGGACCATGCTCTGGGACCAGGAACATTCTTCCTCTTACTGCAGCTACCTCACAACAACAAGGTACTGATACTCTACTTGGTCTGCATTTAACAAAATTTCTATAATCTGCAGTACAATAAAAATTGCTATCCCAGGACACTACTCCACACTGTTATAGTCTTTACACCATAGGTTCAATCTGCCCATACTCAAACAAGGTCTGAGATTCTTAGTTTTATTAAAGGTTTTCTATACTCTGCACTTCACCACTTGGTGGATTTGTATTCCATGGGCAATGAAAGGACATACAAAAGGTTCTGAGGTCTCTTACTTTAATTAATTTTTCCTCCTACTTGTGCACATCCATGAGATTTAAAAAAAAAATGGACACTGTGACTTGTTTCCACTGTAAGCTATTTCTCTGGATGAGTATATTGCTCAAAACAGTATAAAGGAAAGGCACACAGTCAAAGTGAAGGTAGCTGAAGACAATATTGCCCACAATAAATCCAATAAATAATATCGAAAAATTCCAGGTCAATGAAACGCTCAAACTTGTAGTTTATTATATGAACCAAACGATACACAACTTGCGTCGACCTAGGTTTCGTCCGGCTCCCCGGACTTCATCAAAACACAAGTTACAACAAAACTGAAGCCGCTTAAATATACATAATCAATTATATCATGAATTAATTAAACAATTAATCAATTAATTCAAAAAAAAATACTTGAAATTGTTAAAATTGTGTATACTTCCATATGAATGTATGTAAATGTATCCAAATGTAAAAAATAAATAAATTGTAAATATATATACACATATGAATAAGTAAAAAACATGTATAATATAACATACCTACACATAAAAAACCATCTCTACAATACCATCATATAAAGTGCATGTTAAAAATATATACATATAAATATTGAAAAATTAAAATATAAAAAATATATTTTTAAAAAAAAAAAAATATATATATATATATACATATATACATATATATATATATATGTGTGTGTAGACCACATAGAATAACACTTGATGTATTCAATGTTAACTCAAAGCAGTATAATATTACTTCCCTTTAATTTTACTAAGTCTCAAAATGGGTTTTATGCTAACCATTTCATTTAACCCAGGATATTGGTGAGCATTAAGTAAAATCTGCATCCTTAATTCTAATATATCCAAATTATATTTAATAATCTTGCCCTGTGCATCATTCATAAGATGTGAAACACCAAAAAACTTAAATTGATGATTTTTATACTGTATTATATGTCTAGTTAATGCATTAGTATGCTTGGTATTTTTAATATCTGACAGGTGTTCCATAATTCGATTTCTCAAATGTCTACTGGTTTTACCAACATAAAAGGCTTCGCAGTGTTGACAAACTGCGATATATATATAACATTAGTTGTATAACAGTTAATATGTTCTTGAAACCTAATCATACATTTATTAACTGTTACTGTTGTACCAGTATTCAACATATGGACACAAGTGGAACACCTGCCACATTTATAATTTCCAACTTGTTTGTTGGACCTACTGATTCCACGTGAACTTACACTCTCAAACATTTCCTTAAATGACATATCCTTTCTATAAATATATGTAATATTCCCCTTAAAAAAACGTACCTAAGGTATTGTCCAATCTTATTAAATTCCAATTTTTCTTTAATATGGTTTTCATAACATAGGATGTGTCATTGAATGTAGTAATATAAAAAGGTATTGTATTAGAATTAAAATGTCCATAATTATTAATATTAATTCCATTCGTAACCATACTTTAATTGTCATTCAATATAGCTTTATAAAATCCATTCTGTCTTTTATTTTTCACTTCTTGGGAGATATTTATACAAAAATCTTCTGGATAACCTCTATTTAAAAATAAAGATAAAATAAATTGTATTTCATTGACAAAATCCATCTCATCACTGACCATACTGGCAGCCCTGACCATCTGTCCCTTTACAACCGCCTTTTTCTGGTGGTCAGGGTGCCAGCTGTCAAAGTGTAAGTAAGAATTAGAAAAGGTTGATTTTCTATAAATATTGGATTTAATCACATTATCAATTTCATCATATGTTAATTTTATGTCCAAATAGGTAATACTTTCTTTACTTAATTCATATGTGAACTTTAAGAACCAAACGTTGTTATTCATGTATTCCAAAAATGCGTTCAACTCAGATTGTTCTCCGTTCCATATAATAAATAAGTCATCCAAAAAACGTACATAACATTTAATATGTGTATAAAATTCCGTATTAAATAAATAATTTAACTCCCAAAAAGTCATAATAAAATTAGCAAACATGGGGGCACATGCTGCCCCCATGGCAACCCCACTTATTTGTCGGTAATATGCTCCTTCGAAGTACAAATAGTTATTTTTTAATACGGTTTCCATTAATTTTGTTATTGCATTAATTTTATTTTGATCATATAAATTGGTATAAAATAACTGTTCTTCCAACCACTCAAGACCCTTTTCATGAGGTATTACTGTAAAAAGATTACAAACATCCATAGTGACAAATGTATCCCCAGGGTTAAATTTAATTGTCCTTATTTTATCCAGAAAGTCCCAAGAATCCTTGAGAATATAAGGGAAGATACTAATTCCCATTTTAAGATAGTAATCCAAGTATTGACTGATAAAATGAGTTTTACTACGCTTACAGTCCACTATAGGTCTAAATTGTAGATTGTCAAGCCCTTTATGTATTTTTGGAATTCCAAAAATTCCACTAATGACAGGATATTCATTTTGTAAAAAATGCCATTCACATTCATCTATTTCACCCTGGTATAACATGTCATTAAGTAGAATATCAATCTTTGTATAAGCTATGTTTATTTCATTCCTACTGACCTCAACGTAAGCTTCTCCCAATAACATGGCATTCATATAGGAAATATAATCATGGTTGTCCACTATAACAACTCCACTACCTTTATCGGGTTTCATTATTCTAATATTCCTAGTGGACATGATATTATTGTATACTAATTTCTCTTTATCAGTCATGTTCTTATGTAAATTGATATTATATTTACTAAAGAAATCCCGAATATCATTCTCAGTAACTTTTTCAAATAAGGCTATTTTTTCATTCATTGGTGGATTATATATACTTGGTTTGGATAATTTTCCCCGTTCTTTGTTTATATCAATGTCACTTGGGTTGTTTTGATATAATATTTTTAAGTTTAATTTGCGCGTAAAAAGTTTTAGATCTAGAATAGTGTTGACCAAGTTCCCTTTCCTACAGGGTACAAAACTAAAACCCTTTGAAAATAGATCAACGCAATCCTTGTCAAAAGCAACATGAGTGTAATTGTATAACTTAAAATCCTTACGGTCATTTTATACAATAGTTGGTTTACTAAATAAATGACAATCATCATCTTTTTCAGTGGAATCAATAACACTAAATGCTTTAGACAGATTAGAATTGTCCGAGAAACAATAATTCTCATCGGGTATCTTGAATAAATCGTGACCATTTTCACTCTCACCAGTGTCATTGTACACTTCACCAAAATCCTGCTCTTGACCATCATAACTATGTAAGGTCACATCACATAGTATATCACAACTATTAGTATTATCCGTTATTATCATGGGATCATTTACCCCCTTGGTAGTCCGATGTGAATCAAGAACAGGTGTATAATCTATTTCAGTAGCAACATAAGTCCCATCGATAGTAACCGGACCATGTGCACTACCATTAAGGTCTCGTTCGTTGAACCTAACTTGTAATAAATCTTTAAAACTTGACCCGTGAATAGGTGTACTATTAGAAAATATATGAGTAAAGTTGTTACATAATGATTTAGTAACAATCATATTATCCGAAACCTCACATGGTAGGACACCAACAGTTACTTGCGTGTCCTCACGTTCGTTCTGACTAGGTAAAAAATCTTTAGAACTTGACTCAAAAATAGATGTACTGTTAGAGGGTATATACATAAAATCGTTACCTGATGATATGGTAACAGTCCTATAATCCAAAACCTCACATGGTAGGACGCCATCGGCTGCTTGCACGTCCTCCAGCCGTTTTTTGAAAATTAACTTTCTTGTTCTCTGGTTCCCTCCAAGGACGTGCACCTGTCCGTTCGTATTCACTTTCTTCCTCGGAAAAGTGTTGCCCCCTAATCCGTTTGGACCTCCTTGGCCCTTCCCCGTCGGTCACGCTTCCAAACTCATGTTGCCTCATATCGTCAAATTCCAAAGGGGAAGTGATCACATCAAGTTCGTTTAAATGTCCTGTTACGGTATCTCTCCTTTCATTACCATGGTTACGAGTTGTACATTTAGATTTAGGATAAACATATCCTGCTTCGTATATTTTAATGTCCCTCCGAATTTTGTTATTCTTTTTCTCATATATAACATCACAACTGTGATCTACATCCTTGATGATATTTATATAATTGGTATAGTATTGCTCGAACAGTAAATCTTTACTAATATTACTATCCAATGTCTCAAGTTCAAGCAGTAATAAATCGATTTTTTTATTGTTGTAATTTATCATTATATCCATCAGGGCTATGCCTGTTTTGTTAAACAGATCATGTAATTCTTTCAACATATCTGGGTTGCTTTCACAACCATTCGGATACCTCCACAATCTAAGTCCTTTGGGGACTAAACCCAGTTCAATGTTTCTACGCAGATATCCGTTTTCCATCTGCAAACGTTTTAATTTAAAAAGTTTAGTCTCGAAGGATTTTAACATTTCCTTCATATTTAATGTCACCCCAGTGTCTCTCGGTTCAGCTAAAGTTTTTTCATGATTGAACAAATAATTGTGATGTTTCCAGAGTTCACTATTATATAATACATAAGGGGTCTTTTGACAAACATTATTTGTAGCATTTGTGTTGTTTGTATTTCCGGAATTACTGGTACCAGAATTAAGCATTGGGGGTGTGATTTGGGTTAGCGGCAACCCCAAACTCCCCGTAAGCTCCGTACCTTGAGATGCTGGTACCATAAGCTCCGTACCTTGAGATGCTGGTGCCATAAGTTTGTTAATGAGCATAGTATGTAATTTAGGTTGTTCATTAATTTCCTTCAGCAATCCATTCACATCGATAGCGTCGCCATCTCCTTCTATGTCTAACACCGCAAACTTGGAACCACGGACAGCCAAAACTCAAAACAGTATAAAGGAAAGGCACACAGTCAAAGTGAAGGTAGCTGAAGACAATATTGCCCACAATAAATCCAATAAATAATATCGAAAAATTCCAGGTCAATGAAACGCTCAAACTTGTAGTTTATTTTATTAACCAAACGATACACAACTTGTGTCGACCTAGGTTTCGTCCGGCTCCCCGGACTTCATCAAAACACAAGTTACAACAAAATTGAAGCCGCTTAAATATACATAATCAATTATATCATGAATACATTTACATACATTCATATGGAAGTATACACAATTTTAACAATTTCAAGTATATATTTTTTGAATTAATTGATTAATTGTTTAATTAATTCATGATATAATTGATTATGTATATTTAAGCGGCTTCAATTTTGTTGTAACTTGTGTTTTGATGAAGTCCGGGGAGCCGGACGAAACCTAGGTCGATGCAAGTTGTGTATCGTTTGGTTCATAAAATAAACTACAAGTTTGAGCGTTTCATTGACCTGGAATTTTTCGATATTATTTATTGATTTATTGTGGCAATATTGTCTTCAGCTACCTTCACTTTGACTGTGTGCCTTCCTTTATACTGTTTTGAGTTTTGGCTGTCCGTGGTTCCAAGTTTATGTGTTAGACATAGAAGGAGATGGCGGCGCCATCGATAATGATTGCTGAAGGAAATTAATGAACAACCTAAATTACATACTATGCTCATTAACAAACTTATGGCACCAGCATCTCAAGGTACGAGCTTATGGTACCAGCATCTCAAATGGAGCTTACGGGAGTTTGGGGTTGCTAACCCAAATCACACCCCCAATGCTTAATTCTGGTACCAGTAATTCCGGAAATACAAACAACACAAATGCTACAAATAATGCTTGTCAAAAGACCCCTTATGTATTATATAATAGTGAACTCTGGAAACATCACAATTATTTGTTCAATCATGAAAAAACTTTAACTGAACCAAGAGACACTGGGGTGACATTAAATATGAAGGAAATGTTAAAATCCTTCGAGACTAAACTTTTTAAATTAAAACGTACGCAGATGGAAAACGGATATCTGCGTAGAAACATTGAACTGGGTTTAGTCCCCAAAGGACTCAGATTGTGGAGGTATCCGAATGGTTGTGAAAGCAACCCAGATATGTTGAAAGAATTACATGATCTGTTTAACAAAACAGGCATAGCCCTGATGGATATAATGATAAATTACAACAATAAAAAAATAGATTTATTACTGCTTGAACTTGAGACATTGAATAGTAATATTAGTAAAGATTTACTGTTCGAGCAATACTATACCAATTATATAAATATCATCAAGGATGTAGATCACAGTTGTGATGTTATATATGAGAAAAAGAATAACAAAATTCGGAGGGACATTAAAATATACGAAGCAGGATATGTTTATCCTAAATCTAAATGTACAACTCGTAACCATGGTAATGAAAGGAGAGATACCGTAACAGGACATTTAAACGAACTTGATGAGATCACTTCCCCTTTGGAATTTGACGATATGAGGCAACATGAGTTTGGAAGCGTGACCGACGGGGAAGGGCCGAGGAGGTCCAAACGGATTAGGGGACAACACTTTTCCGAGGAAGAAAGTGAATACGAACGGGCAGGTGCACGTCCTAGGAGGGAACCAGAGAACAAGAAAGTTAATTTTAAAAAAAACGGCTGGAGGACGCGCAAGTAGCCGATGGCGTCCTACCATGTGAGGTTTTGGATTACAGGACTGTTACCATATCATCAGGTAACGATTTTATGTATATACCCTCTAACAGTACATCTATTTTTGAGTCAAGTTCTAAAGATTTTTTACCTAGTCAGAATGAACGTGAGGACATGCAAGTAACTGTTGGTGTCCTACCATGTGAGGTTTCGGATAATATGATTGTTACTAAATCATTATGTAACAACTTTACTCATATATTTTCTAATAGTACACCTATTCACGGGTCAAGTTTTAAAGATTTATTACAAGTTAGGTTCAATGAACGAGACCTTAATGGTAGTGCACATGGTCCAGTTACTATCGATGGGACTTATGTTGCTACTGAAATAGATTATACACCTGTTCTTGATTCACATCGGACTACCAAGGGGGTAAATGATCCCATGATAATAACGGATAATACTAATAGTTGTGATATACTATGTGATGTGACCTTACATAGTTATGATGGTCAAGAACAGGATTTTTGTGAAGTGTACAATGACACTGGTGAGAGTGAAAATGGTCACGATTTATTCAAGATACCCGATGAGAATTATTGTTTCTCGGACAATTCTAATCTGTCTAAACCATTTAGTGTTATTGATTCCACTGAAAAAGATGATGATTGTCATTTATTTAGTAAACCAACTATTGTATTAAATGACCATAAGGATTTTAAGTTATACAATTACACTCATGTTGTTTTTGACAAGGATTGCATTGATCTATTTTCAAAAGGTTTTAGTTTTGTACCCTGTAGGAAAGGGAACTTGGTCAACACTATTCTAGATCTAAAACTTTTTACGCGCAAATTAAACTTAAAAATATTATATCAAAACAACCCAAGTGACATTGATATAAACAAAGAACGGGGAAAATTATCCAAACCAAGTATATATAATCCACCAATGAATGAAAAAATAGCCTTATTTGAAAAAGTTACTGAGAATGATATTCAGGATTTCTTTAGTAAATATATCATCAATTTACATAAGAACATGACTGATAAAGAGAAATTAGTATACAATAATATCATGTCCACTAGGAATATTAGAATAATGAAACCCGATAAGGGTAGTGGAGTTGTTATAGTGGACAACCATGATTATATTTCCTATATGAATGCCATGTTATTGGGAGAAGCTTACGTTGAGGTCAGTAGGAATGAAATAAACATAGCTTATACAAAGATTGATATTCTACTTAATGACATGTTATACCAGGGTGAAATAGATGAATGTGAATGGCATTTTTTACAAAATGAATATCCTGTCATTAGTGGAATTTTTGGAATTCCAAAAATACATAAAGGGCTTGACAATCTACAATTTAGACCTATAGTGGACGGTAAGCGTAGTAAAACTCATTTTATCAGTCAATACCTGGATTACTATCTTAAAATGGGAATTAGTATCTTCCCTTATATTCTCAAGGATTCTTGGGACTTTCTGGATAAAATAAGGACAATTAAATTTAACCCTGGGGATACATTTGTCACTATGGATGTTTGTAATCTTTTTACGGTAATACCTCATGAAAAGGGTCTTGAGTGGTTGGAAGAACAGTTATTTTATACCAATTTATATGATTTAAATAAAATTAATGCAATAACAAAATTAATGGAAACCGTATTAAAAAATAACTATTTGTACTTCGAAGGAGCATATTACCGACAAATAAGTGGGGTTGCCATGGGGGCAGCATGTGCCAACATGTTTGCTAATTTTATTATGACTTTTTGGGAGTTAAATTATTTATTTAATACGGAATTTTATACACATATTAAATTTTATGTACGTTTTTTGGATGACTTATTTATTATATGGAACGGAGAACAATCTGAGTTAAACGCATTTTTGGAATACATGAATAACAACGTTTGGTTCTTAAAGTTCACATATGAATTAAGTAAAGAAAGTATTACCTATTTGGACATAAAATTAACATATGATGAAATTGATAATGTGATTAAATCCAATATTTATAGAAAATCAACCTTTTCTAATTCTTACTTACACTTTGACAGCTGGCACCCTGACCACCAGAAAAAGGCGGTTGTAAAGGGACAGATGGTCAGGGCTGCCAGAATGGTCAGTGATGAGATGGATTTTGTCAATGAAATACAATTTATTTTATCTTTATTTTTAAATAGAGGTTATCCAGAAGATTTTTGTATAAATATCTCCCAAGAAGTGAAAAATAAAAGACAGAATGGATTTTATAAAGCTATATTGAATGACAATCAAAGTATGGTTACGAATGGAATTAATATTAATAATTATGGACGTTTTAATTCTAATACAATACCTTTTTATATTACTACATTCAATGACACATCCTATGTTATGAAAACCATATTAAAGAAAAATTGGAATTTAATAAGATTGGACAATACCTTAGGTACGTTTTTTAAGGGGAATATTACATATATTTATAGAAAGGATATGTCATTTAAGGAAATGTTTGAGAGTGTAAGTTCACGTGGAATCAGTAGGTCCAACAAACAAGTTGGAAATTATAAATGTGGCAGGTGTTCCACTTGTGTCCATATGTTGAATACTGGTACAACAGTAACAGTTAATAAATGTATGATTAGGTTTCAAGAACATATTAACTGTTATACAACTAATGTTACATATATCGCAGTTTGTCAACACTGCGAATTCTTTTATGTTGGTAAAACCAGTAGACATTTGAGAAATCGAATTATGGAACACCTGTCAGATATTAAAAATACCAAGCTTACTAATGCATTAACTAGACATATAATACAGTATAAAAATCATCAATTTAAGTTTTTTGGTGTTTCACATCTTATGAATGATGCACAGGGCAAGATTATTAAATATAATTTGGATATATTAGAATTAAGGATGCAGATTTTACTTAATGCTCACCAATATCCTGGGTTAAATGAAATGGTTAGCATAAAACCCATTTTGAGACTTAGTAATATTAAAGGGAAGTAATATTATACTGCTTTGAGTTAACATTGAATACATCAAGTGTTATTCTATGTGGTCTACACACACACACACATATATATATATATATATATATATATATATATTTAAAAAAATATATTTTTTATATTTTAATTTTTCAATATTTATATGTATATATTTTTAACATGCACATGCACTTTATATGATGGTATTGTAGAGATGGTATTTTATGTGTAGGTATGTTATATTATACATGTTTTTTACTTATTCATATGTGTATATATATTTACAATTTATTTATTTTTTACATTTGGATACATTTACATACATTCATATGGAAGTATACACAATTTTAACAATTTCAAGTATATTTTTTTTGAATTAATTGATTAATTGTTTAATTAATTCATGATATAATTGATTATGTGTTTTTAAGCGGCTTCAATTTTGTTGTAACTTGTGTTTTGATGAAGTCCGGGGAGCCGGACGAAACCTAGGTCGACGCAAGTTGTGTATCGTTTGGTTCATATAATAAACTACAAGTTTGAGCGTTTCATTGACCTGGAATTTTTCGATATTATTTATTGGATTTATTGTGGGCAATATTGTCTTCAGCTACCTTCACTTTGACTGTGTGCCTTTCCTTTATACTATATTGCTCAAAAATTATAATCACCTAGCATAGTTTTAAGTGATTACCTCCCCTGCATATATAAAAAGGTAAGAAGAATGGCAACTGGTCACATTAATCAAGTGTATGAGCCTCTTGCAAGCAGGCACTGTAAAACCTTTTTTCTCATGCGAGACTATTAGCCTTTCATATTGTATTTCAGGAGATATGATCCTTGTAAAAGAAGGCACAGCCTCTCATATTGCATATGATAGAATATAAAAAAGTTCTGTAATTAAGCTTTCATAACAGGCTCCAAGGAATATGAACTCCTCAGATGCAGACACATCCTCTCACATTACATGTGTTACAAAACAAACTAATAATCTGGTGATAGCTTCGTAAAAGTAGGCATTTTTAATTATTAAACTGTAAACCACTCTATTAGATGGACCTGATGAAGGTCAGATAAAAGTATTTCCTTACATACAGCTCTACAGTGGTAGCCCATGGCGGGCTGCCACACCTGTTTGTTAAAAGTTAAAAATTAAAAAATTAAACCTTTTCACTAAGAATTAGGTTCCAAAGGTTGCTGAGCTGGTAAACCCTCATGGGTCTTTCAAGAATATTTAAATAAGGGACTAACCTCTAAGCTTTGGGAGTGGCTCCTTGTTTTTCCATGTCCCAGAGTTTCCTCCAGTAAGCTCCGCTGGAGCCTCCCACCACTGTCTATAACTGCCTTTAAATAACTAACTTGTTGAATATAATATATTTGAACAAGAACACTTGTCCATCTACCAACTTAACTGAATAAATTACCTGAAACTTCAAAAAGCGTTTTTATTGCTCCCACAGGGAGGGTATACGAGACAGAGGCAGAAAGAGTCTTCTAGATCTGCTAGCTAAAGTGATTTTATCTGGACTAATTCTTTGTACTCTGTTTTTTTTTTTTTTTTTTTTTTTGTCAGTCCTGTCACCCTCTGGGTCACAGGTGCGATATCAGACTACACTCAAGCCCTCTGGATTACCTAAATTTTTAGATTTAGGAATGGGGTCCATTCCAGTCATGGGATTAGAAACCTAAAACACTTGGAAAAATTAAACCCTGGAAAAAAAAGCCAAATGTCACAAAACATTAAAAGTAATAACTTATTTAAGAAAGATTTGAAAAGACACTTGAATTTCTCAGCTGCATACTGTTATGGTAATTTTAAGACTTCAGCAGGTCTTTTTACTTCAACCACAACAATTCAGCGTCATGTGTTTGCTCAACAACTTGCAGACTGTTTTGAAAATATCTCCATTTGCTTTTACAAATACGGAAAATGCTATTTTATTGCACAGGTTCTACAGAACTATTAAATGCAAGAAAATGCTTGCTGTCATTCTAATAGTCATACTTATTGCATGGAATATTAAATAAAACTGTTTGCACCATGACCTCCCCTTCAGATGCTTTCTTCATATCTGCTAAAATACATCCTGCCTTTATTTTCCATTTCTGCCTTATTTTCTGAATCACTAGTAATTTACTTGCTCTAAAAATACTAATGCCATATGATAATATCATTTCTTCTTGTGTTATATGCTGGCATCTCGTTCATCATTTTTACAGCACAAATGAATCTGTCTCACACTGAGAATACACAACATAGCAAAATCACTCTCTTTAGCTTTAGTCTTCAGCTCAGTAACATAAGCATCTATATTCTCTGAATGATACAGTCCTGTTGTAATGAAAAAGGAGTTGTGTCTTACCATAACGTTCCATCCGAGTTGTTGATCTTCTTCCAGTCATCACTGATGGGTTTGGTTCTGAGCCCTCGGAACAGAGTCGGCCTTATACGAAGCTTGCGTGCTCCAAAAACTCTCAAGCTAAGCTGCTACTCACAGTGCCCTTTGCTGAGTTACCTCAGATCGAGTTTGCATGCAACATATAGAGAAAGAATAATTCAGAGGCCATCTCTGTGCAGAAACCCTAATACACCACAAAGACCCAGAAGATCCTCCAGGAACCTTAGGAGGGGGTCGGTGGGAGGGTGTGATGACTGGAAGAAGATCAACAACTCAGATGGAACGTTATGGTAAGACATAACTTCTTTATCTGAAGTTGCTAATATTCTTCCTATTCATCTCTGATGGGACAGAGTCCCCAGCTACTTGGAGAACCTGGGTGGCACTTATGGAAGAACATTCCTGAGAACCACTGAACCAAAGGCCACTCTTCCCCCCTGGAGATCAGATCCAATTTGTAATGATTGATAAAAGTGTGGGGCTTAGCCCAAATGGCAGCTGCACAAATGTCACCCATACAGGCCCTAGAGTGGAAGGCAACAGATGCTGCAATAGCCCTAGTTGAGTGAGCTTTGATTTGGCCAGGCTTAGATCCTTTCGTAAGTGAACATGTGAAGGCAATGCAATCCCTGAGCCATTTACACAAAGTAACCTTTGATACTGCACCTGCCATTCTAGGGCCCGCAAAGGAAATGAAAAGCTGGTCTGACTTGCAAAATGATTTTGTTCTGTCCAGATAAAAGCGCAACTGTCTATGAACATCCAAGGAATGAAGGCAGTATTCTCACTTGTTAGAGTAATTTTGGAAAAACACAGGGAGTTCGATGGACTGATTAATCGAAAAGTCAGAAACCACTTTGGGGAGAAATGATGGGTTAGTTCGAAGTGATACTCTGTCTTTATGAAAGATCAGACAAGGGCTCTTGATACATAATGCTTGTAATAAAGAAATTCGTCTTGCTGAAGTTATAGCCACCAGGAATAAGGATTTCCATGATAACAATTTTAGATCACAGGTGGCAGCCAGCTCAAACGGTGGCAGGGAGAGAAGGCTGCAGAACGCAGGACAAATTCCATGCCTCCACCGGCTGTCTGATGGGAGGCCTGCTGTGAAAAATACCCTTGAGGAAGGTCTTGCAAAGACAAGAGGAGATAAGTGGTACTCCTTTAGACCTGTTATGGAAGTTAGAAATAGCTGCTAGATGGACTCGAATGGTGGAAGCAGAGGCCCCTTTGTTGAACAGCTCAGCCAAATAATGATGAATAGTGGCTATGGGGGCTGAGAACGGGTCTAGCTCCTGATTACATGAGCAAATGGAGAATTGTTTCCATTTATCCCTGTAAAATTTTTTGGTGGATGGTTTATGACAAGCCAAAATAATATCCCTGACAGGCAAAGAAAGGGTTTCCTGCCTGGCAACTAACGGAAGTGGAAAAACCAAGCTGTCAGCTTGAGGGTGAACAGATTCGGGGGAGTCAGCCCTTGTGGGTGAGAAATTAGGTCCTGACGAGTGACTAGGATCCAAGGAGGTTGTAACAGATGAGGTCGAAGGAAGGGGAACCACACTCGATGAGGCCAGAATGGAGCGATGAGGATCACTTTGTTTCTCAACCGAATAGCCTTCCGTAGAACAAGGGGAATCAGAGGAATTGGAGGGTAAGCCTAAAGAAGACCCATGGGCCAATCATGGACTACAGCTTCTCTCGGTAATTCTCGAGAGGGGGAAAGAGGGCAAAGTAGCTGCTGCATTTTGTATTTGAAAAGGAGGCGAAAAGGTCGCAGCATGGCTGGCCCCAGCGGCTGAAATTTTTCATTGCCACACTCGTGTTGAGAGACCACTCGTGAGGATGAAGGATGCATCTGCTCAGTCTGTCCGCAATCATGTTGGAGCTCCCTGGGATATGCGTTGCTATCAGGAAGCAGTTGGAAGCTATCGCTCACTTCCTGATTCGAATGGCTTTGCAACAAAGGGGGTAAGATTTGATCCTTCCCTGTTTGTTTATGTACCAGACCATGGACATGTTGTCTGACTGGACAGCAATCGTTCCGGGTGGAAGAAGTGGATGAAAAGCTTGCAACGCCAACAGCACCGATCTTAACTCTAGGACACTGATATGCAAATTGACCTCTACATCGGACCACGTACCTTGGACTGACTTTCCCTGGAAGTGGCCCCGCCACCCCATCAGGGAAGCATCCTTGGTCACCGTGGCGCTGGGCTGTGGAACCTGGAAGGGTCGACACAAAAGATGTTCATCTGTACTCATCCACCAGAGGAGATCTTGTTTGCAAATGTTGGTGATGAGGATCTTTGAGCTCAGGGGGTGGAGACTGGGTATCCACTGGGCCTGAAGGAGCCATTGTATTAATCTCATGTGTTGTCTGGCTAAGGGGACTATGGGTATGGCTACAGCCATAGATCCCAAGGCTTGAAGAATCTCCCTTGCAGACAACTTGCTTTGACAGAGCATGACCCTGACTCTCTGAAGCCTGTGGAAAGTAAGTGAGATTAGGCTTGACTGCGTGCTGAATACTGCCCCTATGAATTCCAGCTGTTGTGATGGTTCAAGGTTTGATTTCTCCCAGTGTATGGTGATGCCTAATGACTCCGCTAGAGCCAATGTGTAGCGGAGGGCTCTGACTAGAAGATGCTTGGTGGGGGCAGAGAGGAGCCAATCATCTAGATATGGAAAGACCTGGAATCCCTTAAGTCTCAGATGAGTTGTTACCACTGCAAGACATTTCGTGAACACACTGGGGGCCATCGAGAGACAGAAAGGCAGGGCTCTGAATTGATAGTGATTGGCTCCCAACCAGAACAGGAGGAGGCTCCTGGAGCGCTTGTCCATCTTGATATGGTAATACGCATCCTGGAGATCTAATGAGCATATCCACACACCCTCCCACAGAAAGGGGAGGATGGATTGAATAGTCACTATGCGGAACTTGGTCTGAACTACTGATTTGTTTAATTGACTGAGATCCAGAATGAGCCTCCAGTTCCCTGTTTTCCTTGGCACCAAAAAGAATCTTGAGTAAAACCATGATCCACACTGATCTGAGGGGACCTGTTGGAGGGCTCATTTTTGACGTAGCTTTTGTATTTTGGAAGCTGCCTCCTCCCTTTGACTGGGTGGAACATTGGGAAGGGATTTCGGAGGTCTTGGATAGGATATTAGTGGGATATGGTAACCTCTGGTAATGATTCTCTGCACCTACTGATCATTCGTAATGGACAGCCAAGCAGCTTGGTGCAGAGAGAAATGCACCCCGACTCCTTCCAGAGGAAAGCAATCAGGCAGCACCTCAGGAGTGCTGATATGGTCTACTTGAGAAGGAATTTCTGGAGCCCTGGTTCCGGGGACCCCCTCTGCCCCAAAAGGGACGCCTTTCATTACTGGAACCCCCTTTGCCTCTGGAGGAGTCCTCACCACGTGTGTCTCGGAAATGACCTTGAGACTTCTTGTGCCACATCTTTCCGCTCCTCTGATACCTGGAGAAGGAAAGCTGAGGTTTGGAAAAGCGTAGGCCAATGACAGACAAGGTCTTCCCATCTTGCTCACACCTGGCTAGTGTATCCTTGACCTTAGCACCAAAAAGAGCCAAAGGCTAGATAGGGCCATTTAGAAAGGAAGACTTGGAGTCCACGAGGTCACAGATGCACATCCAGGCATGATGTCTCATGACTACGCCTGCACCCACAGCTCTAGCTGCTCCTTTGGTTGCGTGCGACAGCAACCTCATGGATGAATTGGATATGGATTCTAGGGTGGCAAGTTGGGAAGCAACTTTATCTCGTGCTCCATCCGATACTTGACCCGTGAGGGTTCCCGAGAGTTCGGAGATAAGATCTCTCTGGAGCCTCGTAAAATGTGCCAGAAAGTTCAGAGACCTAACCACGAAGGTCACAGATACAAAGACTCACTTCCCTAACCTGTCCACTGCCCAGGAATCTCTGTTGGGTGGGTGAACAGTAGGAATCTCTTCTGCAAGGTCCTTTTCGTGGCAGCTGCCACCACCACAGCGTCCACTGGCAAGCCTCTGGACAAATGGGGTTGATCCTCTGGAGGGGAGAGTACTTTGTCTGATCTCCTGGGAATGACCTCAATGGAGTCGGGGTTCTTCCAAGCCCATTGCACGATGAGTTTAACCAACTCATCAGTGGGGGGGGGGTCACCCAAGAAGAAGAGGGCCGAGAGTGAAAAGCCTACAGGAATACGGACTCCTCTGAGGAAGGGGTTGAGGACTTCCAGTCACCCCTCTGTTTCAAGATTTCCATGATATCCCCAAAGGAGACATTATCACGGGGAGATCGTGGGGACCCTTCCTCATCATCATAGTCCGTATCCTCTGTGAGAGACTCCTCCAGGGAGTCCGTGTGTTTCTTCTTACACACCCATTTCCGAGGGGGGGTTTCGGTGGGAACATTCGAAGAAGACTCAAAGTGAAATGCCCTGGACAGGGGTCTCCTGGGCCTTGCGCTCTCAGGAGTCCTGGGGGGGTGGCCTTTGACAGCTGTTCAGAGGGAACTGGGGGAATAACCTACTGTGGAGGATTGCTGGCAGCAAGCACCCTCTCCATCACCTGGAAAGTGGGCCCGCCCATAGAAGAATGGGAGCCCGGAACCAAAGAAGACAAAATTGGAACTGGGGTCACACCCCGCTCCAGACAGTCCGCTGCGGGGGAAGGAGCCTCAATCAAGCTCGGAGCAGTATTCACCCTCTGATCCGAAGTTGGGTCCGACACAACTGTCGGAACCGACACTGGAATCAGGAGTTCCACCCCCCATGCATGAGATTGAGGAGGGGTGGGTTCTGATGGAACTGGCACCCAAAGGGATCTTGAAGCCTCAGAGTTGTTGTCGGCGCCGAGGAAGGAATTCCTCTAGTAAAAGTTGGATAGATAAGCCTTGGAACCAAGGGGTCCAAGTGAGGAGAATAAGTAGGGGTTGCTGGAGAAAAAGACCCAAAGCCCAGAGTGGGATAGGATCTAGGCAGATTAGAGTTTCCCCTTGCAGTCAGCAGCTAATCAAAAAGGCACACCACATCCAATTTGAAAAGGCTCCTGGTGGATCTCACAGATGCACCTGAGGGGGGAGTCAGGTCAGTCCAAAAAGGGGCTGCAGGCTTGTCTGGCAAACGGGTCCCCATTGGATGAGTAACAGGTCTGTGGTGTGTCGCAGAACTGCACCAACGATTCCAATTTTGCCATAGGTAATAAAGGTATGGTGGGAGCCATGAACAGGCTCGGAGCAGAAGTCACTATATGAGTGAATGACAGGAACGGTTCCAAGGTAGTTGTCGGAACCGATATTGGAGTCAAAACGGGTGAAGTCGGTGCTGTAAAGAAGTCGATACACTGGTCGATACCGAGGCCGTAAGCAGTGCCGTAATTGTCAGTGCTGTGGCGGGCATCGATGAGGCTACCTCTTTAAACGTCATAGGAGTCGAGCTCAGAGCTGATGTGGTAGTCGGCACCAAGGAGGCAGAACGGTGTTCAGAAGAGGACTTATGGGCCTTGTGCTTCTGACCCTTACCTCTGCAACCAGCCGGTGAAGAGGGGTCCGATCGAGGATGTTTCTTGTCTGAAGGAGGAGGGGGTGAGACCTCCGCCGCAGAAATGGCCTCCGAAAAAGGCAAAGCAAGCAGACTCTTTAAATAAGTTTGTTATGGCATTCATTCAGCGTCCGCTGACTGAAACTAGCACAGATATCACACAGGGGTTTCGCTGATAAATGCAGAACCTCCAAACCGTATACACATTCTTCATGGAGGTCACTATTCGGCAGTTTACCAGTGCATGAAGAGCAGTGTTTAAACCCCGTAGTTCCCTTCTATTCATACATCCCAAAACACACTCTCGCACAAAAGGGAAAGAGAGGAAATGAAGGAGAGAGAAAGCAAATACCAACAATGGTAACAAGATACTGTAATGGTAGAAAGTTAGAAATACCAAGAAATTACCAACAACAGTAAGAGAGAAATACCTGTGGGTAGAGCTAAAGCAATATAGAACAAGAAGAACAAGTTATAAAAGGAGAAAAAACTTTTTCAAACTAGTAAATATATCTGAAAAAAAGCACTTAGCTGGAGAGCTCGGTGAAATGCTGCTATATGGCTGTGCAGCAAACGAGATCTGAGGTAACTGAGCAAAGGGCATCGTGGGTAGCAGCTTAGCTTGAGAGTTTTTGGTGCACGCAAACTTGGTATAAGGCAGACTCGGTTCTGAGAGCTCAGAACCAAACCCATCAGTGATGAATAGGAAGAAGACTAATAACTTCAGATCAAAGGTTTAATAAATAGTTTTTTTGGGCTGACAATAACTACAGATTTTTTCTACATGTTGCTATTAAACCTATTTCTACCTCATCATGAAAAGCAGAACAGTTAAATACATGTTATTATATTTATTCTTGTAGCAACATGCAGGGATTTAGCTTATTTAACTTCTTAAGCCACCAGAGTGTGTCATTCAGGCAAGTTTTCTATTATTCTTCTATTGCCACTCAGGGTAATGACCACTGAAACACTAATTTTAAGTGCCCCTCTGCTTCAAGGATGGTGTCAAGTAATTAAGTCCACTCATCTACAAGGACCTCTTCTCCAGTCTTTGTTCCAACAGGTGCTCTTGGGCCTTAGGGTACAACAAATTCTTGGCACCCTTCTGGTTCCTTGAGAAGTTCCTCTCAGGGGACCCCCTCCCCCCATCTCATCAATTCAGGAAATTCCCTGAATTTGAGGTTATGTGAAGGAGATTGTCAAGATCAGCGGGGGGTTCAGGTACCTCCTCTTGTAACTCCTTTTCTAGAAACACTGAGAGTGGACTCATCCGAAACATCATAGAAAGGGTCCTCCCTCAAGGGGCAATGCCTATGATGGTCATTTGGTACAACTCGCAGGGACTACGACTCTTATGTAAGGTTTGGAAGTGAATGCGGCCTGGAGTGGAGCTGAGTTTGATGGTGCATCTGAAACTACCAACCTAGAAGGTTAGCCAGTAGTCTATTCCAAAAATTTGAATGCTGAAACTGTTTCACTCAGAGGCAGAGCTAACGGCACCATCCCTGTCGTGTGAAGCCTTAACACCAAAGGATTAATACTGACAACAAATAAGGTCCCAACTAGCCCTGACGGGTTTCTGTACTGAATGATCAAATGTTGGGGACTTCAACATAAAGAAATACCACAAAGGGTTGCAGACTAACCACAGCACCTAAGCCTGAATGATGAAAATTCCTGGTGTCTAGCGGTTATTGGCATGGAAGGAATAGATGTCAAGACCACAGTAACCATTGGTTCTGCACTGATGAAGCTAGATCTCCAGTGCTAAATCAAACAAAACAGAATAATCCTTGCCTGCAAAACTCCAGAAGCCATAATCAGGTCAAGGGAAGGAGCATGAGAAGCTGAGAGAATTGGCACTTCTCTGTCCAACCTGAAACAAAGGATGAGAGGACACCCATCTCAATCTCAGCCTTAACCAAGGCCCTCATCATCTTGTCCTATTCCATGTGTATAGAGCGACTCATGGCAGACCAAGAAGTCCTCACAGATAAAGGAGAAGATGGTCTGGATTCCACATAAAGAAATAAATTCCTCCCTGAGAAGAAACTGCCTAGTCTCTTCTTCAGAGAGAGATATGTCGGTCATTACCATATCCTCCATCTTGCAAGTCTCAGGGGGAGAATCCTAGGAAGGTTGTGAAGGAGGCTGAATAGGCTTTGAAGCAGGAGAGTCTTTTCTAGGAACTTTGGGAGAAGATGGTCAACTATCACATCAGAGCTCCTTTAGCCATCTTTTCTCCTTTTTCTCACCTTTGTCAGATTTCTTGTCCTTTGAGGGGAAGCACTTGTGTAAGGATAAGTTTGTTGTAGTGTTCTTACAGCATCTGTGAGCCTAAGATCTTACAGATATCACAATCTTGTCTATGGTGTTCCAGACCCCAACAAACCAAGCTCAGATAGTACAGTTATATAACAACTTACCATAATAACAGATGTCCTTCTCTTCACTGTTACAGTATTCTTTACAAGACGGATCCCCTTCCAAGAGCGGCCCGACTTCTGGCCAGTATATCAAAGCCTTTAGGCTGTTTAAGGTATGCTGTATGTCACACATATGCTCCTTGCGTACAACATAGTTCGTAAAGGTGACATCTGGATGTACCATCCTCAGAACTGAGAGACTCAGTAGGAACACCATTCCAAGGAATAGAAAGGTAACAATTACATCCAGAAGAGAAAAGGGCCAGGGGGAGGAGGGAGGGAGTGAATACTGCAACAGTGAAGACATCTACCATTATAGTAAGATCTTACACAACTATATTATGTCTTTCCATTTCACTGTTGCAGTATTCCTTACAATTAGGGAGTACAAAAGCTCAGGAGGAAGAACGGGTGGAGGAAGGACAAGCTAAGCTCTCTAGAAACCCATGAAGAATGGCCATAGCAAAGCCAGCTCTAGCTCTGGATGTCACATCCAACTTATAGTGCTTGGTAAATATATGCACAAAGGTCCAGGTAGCTGCCTCAAGAATAGAGCTAGTATCCAAACCCATGAAAAAAAAGCACCAGAAGAAGCCACAGCCCTAGCAGAATGAGTCTTAACAGAAGAAGAAAAGCTCTTGCCATGAAAGGAATAACAAAACAAAATGGCTTTAGAAATCCAAGAAGAAACAGTTTGCCTGGAAACAACCAATCTTAAGGATCTAGGATGAAAGGAAACAAAGCTGATAAGATGTATGAAAATTCTTCGTCTTAGCCAAATAAAATCCGAGTTGTCTACACACATGGGATGTTAGCGCAATACAAACTTTTAATCAACATTTTCATAACCAAACGTCTTCAGAATAAAATGTACATTCTGTACATCACATTTAAAAACAGTTTTGAAATGCCTCTGCACCAATAAACACATCTTTCTACTTAAGCAGTTACACAATTAATCAATAAAATTTCAAAGCTCAGGAAGTTATTTCCTTATATAGATTCTACGGTCTTTCAAAAAACATTTAATGTTAACAGCATAATTTATACCAGTTTATTTTAACTGAATTTAATCTGATTTGCCATAAAGCCTTCTTTTGTTCAAGATTTATTTTAAAATTGCCACCCCTAAAATCATGACTTCCTTGCTCCAGCACAGAAAACAAATTTTTTTTGTACATGGGACGAGCCCTTGAAGTCATACCAATGTAGAACGCACTACAGTATGCACACATACCAGTGCATACAACTCCTTTACTCTTACAGTTAAAGTGCCCTGGAACTTTCAAAGTGCAAGGCAAATGTTCTAAATTAACTAAGGGACCTTCAGAAATTTATCTACATATATTACAGTTCCTACACTTATACATGGCCCATCTTTTCTGTGTGATGTTGGGACAATGAACAAGTTTCTCTCTCTCTTTCTAAAATGTTTTTTTAAATTATTTTTATTTTTATATACAAACTTTGGTTGGGTCCCCACAACGGGTTGTAAATCTTTGTTTCCCTCTAAAATTTTCCAGTTGTCAGAAAATAGAAGTTATGTCCTTACCATAACGTTCCATGTGGAGTGTTCATCTCGCCTTTGTTCTTACACATGGGTTCGGAGCCGATCCTCGGCTCCGTGTCGGCCGCTTGCAAGCTCTGCATCGAGAAGAAGCTCGAGACAATCTAATACCCACAATCCCCCTCTGCCTTTACCTCAGATCTAGTTTGCAAGCAAACCAGTAGCCAGAGAGCACACTCATGCTTACATCACATATGCACAGAACTAAGAGTCTATATATATATATATATATATATAGACACATACACATATATATACATGTCAACTATATACACAACAACTGCAAAGCAGAAGCAGAATGCCCCAGGCCAGGCACCAAAAATGAACGTTCTTCCCAAGGGCGGGAGGGTGGGAATGTAAGAACAAAGGCGAGATGAACACTCCACATGGAACGTTATGGTAAGGACATAACTTCTATATGTGATAGTGTTCAATCTCGCTTGTTCTTACACATGGCTAGCGCCCCTAGCTCCTTGTTCCTGAGGAACTCACGGAAGGACGTTCTTGAGCACAGTGGAACCAAAGGTTGCCCTGTCCCTAGAAACCTTGTCTACCTTATAATGAGAAATGAATGTATGTGGCTTAGACCAAGTAGCAGCCGCACAAATAGCGTCTAGTGGTAGGCGGGCTGCATGAGCCAGGGATGTAGACACTGACCTTGTGGAATGTCCTTTGGGTTTGTGCAAAAGAGTTTGATTTGAAGAATCATAGACATAGATGATACAATCCGTTAACCACTTAGAAAGAGTTCTTTTGGTAACCGCTACTCCTTTCCTATTATCAGCAAAGGCTACAAAAGTTGATCAGTTTTTCTGTGATCTTTTGTTCTATCCAAGTAAAACCTTAGCTGTCTGTGAACATCTAATTTGTGCAACATATACTCCATTTTGTTGGAGTGATTCTTGAAGAAGGTGGGTAATTCAATGGACTGATTAATATTATTAATAGAACAAACTTTAGGAAGGAAGGATGAATTAGTTCGAAGAGAAACTCTGTCAGAGTGAAAGATCAAATATGGGTGCTTAATGGAGAGAGCTTGAAGTTCAGATACTCGCCTAGTGGATGTAATGGCTACCAAAAAGAGAGTCTTCCAAGACAAAAATTTCAATGGGCAAGAGGAGGCTGGTTCAAAGGGGGGCAACATTAATTTAGATAACAATAAATTTAGACTCCAAGGTGATGTAGGAGATCTAATTGGTGGTCTAATATGAAAAGCCCCTTTTAAAAAGGCTTTACAAAGTCTGTGGGCCATAACAGGAGCCCCACATTCTTCCACATGGAAGTTAGAAATGGCAGCCAACTGAACTCATAATGTGGCAGGAGAAGCACCCTGATCGAACAAGTCTGTTAAAAACTCCAATATTTTATTCAAAGGAGCTATAAAAGGATCCAATTGCTGTGTATTCGCCCAGAATACAAATCGCTTCCATTTACTAGAATATGTTTTAGTAGTGGAAGCTTTATGAGAAGCCACTAATATATTCTGAACTGCAGGCGAAAGAAGATCAGACCTGGCTAAGTTGGGAATTGGAGCAGCCAAGCTGCTAGATGGAGGGACAAGAGCGCGGGATGGGGAGCCCCCGACGAGTGAGTCAATAGATCTGGCTCTGGGTCCAGGATCCAGGGTCCCCGAATGCAGTGTGTCATCAGGAAGGGGAACCAAATTTGACGAGGCCAGAATGGGGCAATGAGGATTATTGTCCTGTGTAGGTTTCTGGCTTTCTGGAGAAACTTTGATATCAGAGGGAAGGGAGGAAATGCGTACAGGAGTCCCGGGGCCAATCGTGAATCAGTGCGCCCCTGGGGACTTCCCTGGAGGGGGTAATAGGGCAAAGTAGCTCCTGCATTTGGCGTTCATTGGAGACGCAAACAGATCGCAGGACGGCTGGCCCCACTTGCGAAAAATCTTTTTCGCAACTGACTGTTTTAGGGACCACTCGTGCGGTAACAGAATTGCTCTGCTCAGCCTGTCGGCTATGACGTTGGATGAGCCCGGGATGTGCGTTGCTATCAGAAAGCGACCGTGGACTCCGCCCATTGCCAGATTCTCATGGCCCCTCTGCATAGCTGATAGGACTTGGTTCCCCCTTGCTTGTTTATGTACCAGACTACCGACATGTTGTCCGTCTGAACTGCAATAGTTCCCAGAGGAAGAAGGGGAGCAAAGTGTTGCAACGCTAGAAACACTGCCCTCAACTCTAGAACATTGATGTGCAGATTGTACTCTAAATTGGTCCATTTGCCTTGGACTGTCTGTCCCTGAAAGATGCCCCCCCACCCTATCAGGGACGCGTCCGTGGTCACCGTAACTGTAGGTGTGGGTAGCACAAATGGTCTCCCCTTGGAAAGGTTGCACGTTTGGAGCCACCAGTTTAGGTGTGTTTTGCATGTGTTCGTTATGAGAATCTCGTGTGTTAGAGGTAGTTGTTGGAACGACCATTGCGCAAACAGTAGCCATTGCAGGACTCATGTGCAGTCTTCCCAAGGGTATTGCTATAAGAGAAGCCGACACGAGTCCCAAAACCTTCAGTACCAGTTTTGCTGGGGATTTCCTGGACAAGAGAAGAAGACGTATGTGAGTCTGAAGTGAAAGTATCCTTTCTGGAGGAAGTCTTAGAATTAACTGATGTGTATCTAATTCCGCTCCTATGAATAAGATACTTTGTGATGGCTGTAGTAAGGATTTTCCGAAGTTTACGGAAATTCCTAGGTGAATACACAATTGAAGAGTATAGTCTCTGGCCTGTACTAGTTGACGCTGGGTGGTGGCAGATAGGAGCCAGTCGTCCAGATACGGAAACACCTGGAATCCTTGGCGTCTCAAGTGAGACGCTACCACTGCCATGCATTTGGTGAAGACCCTGGGGCTGAGGTCAGACCAAAGGGCAGGGCTCGAAATTGAAAGTGACTGGCACCCAGCCGGAAGCGCAAATGATCTCTGGATGCCCTGGCCATTTTGATGTGGTAGTATGCATCCTTCAGATCTATTGAGCACATCCAGTCGGCCTTCTGTAAGAATGGAAGGATCGATTGAAGCGTGACCATTCGGAACTTTTCTTTCTTGACGAAGGTATTGAGGTCGCTTAGGTCCAGAATGGGCCTCCAGTCCCCTGTTTTCTTTGGAACTAAAAGAACCTTGAGTAAGTCCCGAATCCTTGCTGGTCTGCTGGGACTGGTTGGATGACTCTTTTTCTAGCAGCTTTGAAATTTCTATAGCTGCTGGCTCTCGCAGATGGGGCGGTACATCTGGGAGTCTTTTCTTTGGAATGGGATGGGATAGAAAGGGTATATTGTAACCTCTGGTAACCACGCTTTTACCCACTTGTCTGTAGTTATGTTTTGCCAGGCCTGAGGGTATAAAGCTAGCGACCCCGACTGCCTCCAGAGCAGGACAGTCGGGCCTCCTCACAGGAGTGCTGGAAAGGTTTACCAGGAAGTGTATCCCTGTCACCTTGATTCTGCGGACCCCCTCTGCCGCCAGGGCGGCGTCTTCCACCTCTGCCCCCTCCTCTGCCTCTAGAAGGGCATCACCCTGTGTGCCTGGGAAAGATCCTTGGGGTTTTCGAAACCACATTTTTCCACCACGTTGCCCTTTGGGGTACGGTCTGGTTGGGGTGGAAAACGGACTCCGACAGCAGACAGAGTCTTTCCCTCCTGCTCACACCGGGTAAGGGTCTCCTTTACTTTGGGGCCAAAGAGAGTGGCACCGTCAAATGGGGCGTTAGTAAAGGAAGACTTGAAGGCTTCCATAAATGAACATAAGCGCATCCAGGATTGTCTGGGAAGAGGAATCGCTGAAGGTGCTGCCCTACTCGAACCTTCGGCTGCGTAAGAGATCAGCCTCATGGACGAGTTCACAATGGATGTAAGGGTATTAAGTTGCGCTGTCACTTTCTCTGAGACAGCAGCATCTGTAGTACCCTGGAGGGTATCTCCCAACTCTTTGACTAGATCCCTCTGTAGTCGTGTAAAGTGGGTCAAATAGTTCAGGGATCGCATGGAAAAAGCCGCTGAACTAAAAATGCGCTTCCCATACCTGTCCATAGTCCTAGAATCTTTATTAGGGGGATGGACAGATGAGGAAGATTCCGACATCTCCTTTTTCGTGGCCGCTGCCACCACCATAGCGCCCACTGGAACTCCTTTTGTTAAGTAAGTCTTGTCCTGGGGTGCAGTGATATACTTATTGGGTTTCCTTGGGACTGGTTCCACTGTGTCAGGAGCCTCCCACGCCCTTCGAGCAATAAGTTCCATTAATTCGTCGAAGGGCGGAGTGACCTAGGAGGAAGAAGGGCGAGCACCGAATGCCTTCAGCAAGACTGACTCATCCTCAGAAGGGGGGAGGGACTGCCAGTCACCTCTCTGTTTCAGGATCTCCAATATGTCAGAAAAAGAGACATCTTTTGAAGGTGACTTAGGGGACCCTTCTGACTCATCTAAGTCAGTATCGGATGTCAAGGATTCTTGTGGAGAATCCAAGTGTCTCCTCTTACACAATCTTTTCCTAGGGACTTCTTCGTGGGGAGCATCCGAAGAAGCCTCCGAGGAAGAGGGGGCACCCTCCAGGGGTGGCTGAGACACCGGTGCTCGACGCTTGGATGTGGCCGTGGGTGCAGAGGAGGATAACGGCCCTTTATGGGGAGGAGAGGTTGCTTCTACTGATGTGGTTGTCTGGGTAGACAACACCTTCCTCATCAGATCGAAAGCCCCCGGGGCCCGAGTCGAAGAATCTCCCGGTTCCGAAGAAATGGGAAGAATCCCCGAAACAGGCACCGAAGGCATCGACCCCGAGGACGGAGCCGAATCGATCCGCCGAGGCCCCGAGGGGAAGGGTCGGAACCGAAACGTCGGTTCGACTCTCGGCCCCGGAACCAAGGACAGATCGTCGGCTCCGAGACTCCGGTACCGGGTCCGACGGAGTCGAGGTGAGAGGAACAGACCGAGAGAAGGACGGTTCTGGACCCGAGGGCTCCACAATCAGAAGCTCAACCTCTTCCGGCTCCAAGGACTCGATAGGTCTCGGAGGAGGAATGGATGGAGACAATGGGAGGCCTTCAAGTTTCGACACCAACTGGGTGGAAACTGAAATAAGTTTGGATAGGGCTGAATGCTCCAATAACTTCTGCACCACGCGATCCACATCGACATCGGAGAGTTTAGAAGAACGGGTCGAAGGAACCGAAGACGGAGCCGACCTCAATAAAGTCGAGGGAGGGAGCTCCATCACCGGTTCCAAGACTCGAGGCTCAGGAACCGACACCAGTTGAACACTCGGCCCCGAAGTCTGTGGAACCGGTGATCTAACTTTACTCGAAGAGCTCGGAGCCGATGACTTGGGCTCCGACGTCTTCGATTCCTTCGAGGATTTGGATGCCTGGTCTGAAGCATCCAGAGCCTCCTGAAAGGAAGGTTTTAACAACCCTCTGTCCATGAGTTTCCTGCGCCTATCTGTCATGACCCTCCCACTAAAAGAGTGACAAATTGAACAGTCCTCTTGTAAGTGGAGAGGGCCAAGGCAGTAGACACAGGAACTATGGTTGTCAGTAACTGACATTTTTTGGCCACACTGACAATGCTTAAAGCCTGATTTAATTTTGTCAGACATTTTTCAGTAGAGAGAAAAGTCAAGTCCAGAATAAAAGACAAATCCAATGTAAACAAGTCAAATCCGATGGGTAAGTCAGTCCGGTTGTCAAATTTAGAAGGGGGTAGTAGGCCCCGAAAACTCTAACCAGATAAATTAAATTTAACGGTACCGAGAATTCTACCTACATACACACATACACTAAGTATACCTAAAGGTACTTTCAGAACAACTTTTTCTAAAATATAACAAAAAAATAAAGTTATATCTTATCTGAAGATGCTCGAGCTAGCTCCCAGCGATGCGAACGCAGCAGCGGCAAACTAGATCTGAGGTAAAGGCAGAGGGGGATTGTGGGTATTAGATTGTCTCGAGCTTCTTCTCGATGCAGAGCTTGCAAGCGGCCGACACGGAGCCGAGGATCGGCTCCGAACCCATGTGTAAGAACAAACGGCGAGATTGAACACTATCACATTAATGTTTCTGATAATACCACTGTCTACTGTCATGTCCAAACAAAGATAATTACCAGCATCAGAGGTGTTCCTGTCATGGTTCTGTTTTGTATTAGTGTTGGAAAACCCATGCTCAAGGATGGCTGGAAAGAGACTGTCCCTATTCTGTGCTACATATTCAGCCTGCTCTTTCAACAGAATCTTACTATACCCTCTTTCAATAAACAAAGTAGTGATAAATTCTATTTCCTTCAAAAAGTCACCCGTTTCACTTGTCATTCAACTGGGATATTATTCTTCATGTAACGAGGGTGCATGCTGGTATAATGCAAGTAACTGCTGGTGAAAGTTTCTTTCCTAAAAATCCTACTGACTAACTTATAAATCTTAACATCCCATTCCAGAATCACATCCAAAAAATTGACTTTTAGTCCCACATTCCCCAGGACAAATTTTAAGTATCCTGATCTGTAGTTAAGGGTATCAACAAAATTTTGCACTTTTTGTACATCCCCAACCATGACAAAAACAATGCATCAATAAATCTCTTAAAAAAATGTAATCTGGTATTCCATGACTAGTGGCTCTAGCACAATACACTCCCAATGACCCATCACAATGTTTGCAAAGGATGGTGCTGCAGGGGACCCCATAGCTACCCCCCAAATTTGTATATATTTTTTTGTTAAATACAAAAAAAATTGTTGTTTAACAAATTATCTATTAATTCACAATAGAAATTGGTTTCAGAATTGCTAAATGTGGAAAACTTGTTTAAGTATTCTCTAACTTGTTCCACTCCTTCAAAGTGGGGAATACAGGTGAAAAGAGGGATCAAGACTAAACATCACTTGTGTGGTGGGATCAAAAGCTGTAACTGAAGTGTACTCCTTGATACTATTTAAAAAGTTCCATGAGTTTTTTACGTATGAATTCATTTGGTGAACAATGGGATTTAACTTAGAGTCCACCAATAAGGAAATACCTTCTGTGATATAATTTGGGGCAGATACAATGGGTCTAAATGGAGGAATGACTTTACTTTTGTGTGTTTTAGGAATTCCAAAGAAGGAACCTAGTTTCGGATTGTCTATGTGACAAAACTCATAAAGGTCCTTCGCTAAATTACTGTTCATTAAATTCTCAAACAAAAAAAAAAAAGAGAGTAAACACTCCTGTAGCTCTTAGCTACTTACACCATGTCTGTTATTATGCATTCTAGACTGTTACCTAGCATTTTCTCTGTACAGGTAACATATTCCTCTTGGTTCATTAAAACTAAGGTACCCCCCCGTTACTTTTCATTACTCTTATGTTGCCATTCTCCTGTATTTCTTTCAGGGCTTTCTTTTCTTCCTTAGATAAATTGTGATACATTTTTCTTTTCTTTACCCCCTCCACAATGACATTTCTTATTTCACTTTCACAAGCTGATTCAAAAACTTTAATAGTATGCAGTAAATTAGGGTTGCAGCATGAAGGCTTTACATATTTGGTGCTGTTGCTAACAATGTCTTTAAATACATAATTCAAGTTTAAAGACCTAGTGTACTTTTTAAGGTTTAACACAGTGTTTGCTGTTTGTCCTCCTTGATGGTACAACATTTAAGCCCAAATTCAAAACTTTCAAATGATTTTCATTTAAAACAAAAGTAGACAAATTTATAACATTGTTTACAGGTACAGAATATATATTTAATTGTCCGTTGAAAAATGTGACATTGTTTGTTTTCTTCTCCTTAATGTGTGCATTTTCTGGCTTCTGCCCTCCTCCGCCTCAGCTAAAAAAGTCTTGGTTCTAGCCCCACCATCGTTTTCATCATTGGTTGTTGCAGGGTTATCATCAAACAGTCTATTACCAGCACTAAAAGTCCCTGCTTCCACAATATCCATTACAGAGCCACTGGTTCCTTCCCTATTTAAAGATCTGACTTCAGAAGTTGCTTGAAAGTTCTTAGTTTTAGGGGCGTGGACTTCATTAGTGTGTTTCTTAAAGGGGAAACGTTTAGTCTGATTGATTGGTTTTTTGAATTTATCCTGGTTTGTGCATTTGTTAAACACGTAAAAGTCAACATATGCGGTGTCATTTTCATACACAGCAGCATCTCGCTTGAGCTTATGGTTTTTATGGCTGATTATAACCTCTTCATGTTTCTGTAGTTCACAGAAGAGTGTATGGTACTCAACCCGTTCCCCAATCTTGCTATGATAGTCTTTAAGCAAGACTTCATCTATTTTACAGATCTCTTCCCTTAGCCCAGTCATAATTTTACAGTTGCTGTCTATAAGCAACTTCAGGAACTTAAGACCGGCATTGTTAAAGAAGTCTTTTAGTGTAACAAAAAAAATCGGAGCTATCAATGCCGTTTGGGCATTTAAAGAATCTCAGCCCCTTAGGGACCATACCCATCTCTATACAATGTGAAAAATATTTGTTTTCCAAGTCTAGACTTTTGTACTTCTTTAATAGTCTGCCCAAATTGTTACACGTCTCTGTAAGTCTTCAGCTCTATACTGTTAACAGGTTTTTCAGAAGATGAAAAAGGATCCAATTTAGTACTGAAGCTATATCAGCATAAGTCTTAACTTTAGAAACAGCTTCAAAACTTTTACCTTGTTCAGCAGAATGTGTGTTAAAGTTTACCGTCGTCTCAACCTCATTATCTGAGCTAGACCAGGCCGGAATGGTATTCAGCTTCTCCGGAATTAAAGTTGCAAAGTCTGCTGAATATCTTTCATAGTGTTCAATAGTGAAGCCAGAACATTCTGTCCACCTTCACCTGGTGTAGAATGAATGCTGACATCCATCAACGAATCTCCTCTACTTTCTGCCATAGGAAAGAGAAAAACATAGAAATACTCCTGGATAACTACAAGCACCAAAAAAAAACAGACTGGAGGATGCAGAAGAACAGAGTGAAATCCATACGATGTTAGCGTAATAAAAACTTTTAATCCATGCTTTCATAACCAAGCTTCTTCAGAATAAAATGTACATTCTTTACATCACATTTAAAAACAGTTTTGAAATGCCTCTGTACCAGTAAGCACATTTTTCCACTTAAACAGTTACACAATTAATTAATAAAATTTCAAAGCTCATGAAGTTATTTCCTTATAATAGACTCTACGGTCTTTCAAAAAACATTTAATGTTAACAGCATCTTTTATACCGGGTTTTTTTTATCTGAATTTAATCTGATTTGCCATAAAGCCTCCTTTTGTTCAAGATTTGTTTTAAAACTACCACCCCTAAAATCATGACTTCCTTGCTCCGGTACAGAAAACAAAAAAAATTTTGTACATGGGACAGGTGACACTACTTAACGAGTATTTAATGAACAGTAATTTAGAGAAGGACCTTTATGAGTTTTGTCACATAAACAATCCGAAACTAGGTTCCTTCTTTGGAATTCCTAAAACACACAAAAGTAAAATTAGTCCTCCATTTAGACTCAATGTATCTGCCCCAAATTATATCACAGAGGGTATTTCCTTATTGGTGGACTCTAAGTAAAATCCCATTGTTAACCAAATTAATTCATACTTAAAAAACTCATGGGACTTTTTAAATAGTATAAGGGAATACACTTTAGTTACAGCTTTTGATCCCAGCACACAAGTGATGTTTAGTCTTGATGTTCTCTCTTTTCACCTGTATTCCCCACTTTGAAGGAGTGGAACAAGTTAGAGAATACTTAAACAAGTTTTCCACATTTAGCAATTCTGAAAGTAATTTCTATTGTGAATTAGTAAATGTTTTGTTAAACAACATTTTTTTGTATTTAACAAAAAAATATACAAACAAATTCAGGGGGTAGCTTTAGGGTCCCCTGCAGCACCATCCTTTGCGAACATTGTGATGGGTTATTGGGAGTGTATTGTGCTGGAACCACTAATCATGGAATACCAGATTACATTTTTTAAGAGATTTATTGATGAATTGATTTTTGTCAGGGTTGGGTATGTACAAAAAGTGCAAAGTTTTGTTGACACCCTTAACTCCAGATCAGGATACTTAAAAATTTGTCCTGGGGGATGTGGAGTTAAAAATCCATTTTTTGGATGTGATTCTGGAATGGGATGTTAAGCTTTATAAGTTAGTCAGTAGGATTTTTAGGAAAGAAACTTTCACCAACAGTTACTTGCATTATACCAGCATGCACCCTCATTACATGAAGAATAATATTCCAAAAGGACAGCTCATAAGAGCCAGTTGAATGACAAGTGAAATGGGTGATTTTTTGAAAGAAATAGAATTTATCACTACCTTGCTTGTTGAAAGAGGGTATAGTAAGATTCTGTTGAAAGAGCAGGCTGAATATGTCACACAGAATAGGGACAGTCTCTTTCAAGCCATCCTTGAGCATGGGTTTTCCAACACTAATACAAAACAGAACCATGACAGGAACACCTCTGATGCTGGTAATTATCTTTGTTTGGACATGACAGTAGACAGTGGTATTATCAGAAACATTATTTCTGACAATTGGAAATTTTTAGAGGGAAACAAAGATTTACAACCCATTGTGGGGACCCAACCAAAGTTTGTATATAAAAATCAAAATAATTTAAAAAACATTTTGGAAAGAGAGAGAAATAAATGTGTTCATTGTCCCAACATCACTCAGAAAAGATGGGGCATGCATAAGTTTGGGAACTGTAACATATGTAGATACATTTCTGAAGGTCTCTTAGTTAATTTAGAACATTTGCCTTACACTTTGAAAGTTCCAGGGCACTTTAACTGTAAGAGTAAAGGAGTTGTATACATTGGTATGTGTGCATACTGAGTACATTCTACATTGTTATGACTACAAGGGACCTATGCACTAGAATAAAGGAAAATTATTACATTACAAAACAAGGCAAGAAAAATGCTTTTTACAAGCATACTATCACCTGTCCCATGTACAAAACATTTTTGTTTTCTGCGCTGGAGCAAGGAAGTCATGACTTTAAGGGTGGTAATTTTAAAACAAATCTTGAACAAAAGGAGGCTTTATGGCAAATCAGATTAAATTCATATAAAAAAACCTGATATAAATGATGCTGTTAAGATTATATGTTTTTTGAAAGACTGTAGAGTCTATATAAGGAAATAACTTCCTGTGCTTTGAAATTTTATTGATTAATTGTGTAACTGCTTAAGTGGAAAGATGTGTTTAATGGTGCAGAGGCATTTCAAAACTGTTTTTAAATGTGATGTAGAGAATGTACATTTTATTCTGAAGAAGTTTGGTTATGAAAGCATGGATTAAAAGTTTTTATTATGCTAACATTGTGTGGATTCCACTCTGTTCTTCTGCATCCTCCAGTCTGTTTTTTTGGTTCTTGTAGTTATCCAGGAGTGTTTCTACGTTTTTGGTGTTGTCTACACACATCCCAAGTGTGCAGCTCCTTCTCACTAGCACACTGCGGAGAAAGGAAAAATGAGAGTACTAATGAAGGGATAAAAATTCCAGTCATGTTTACTTATGCACATATTATATTGATTACAAGAGAAAAAGTCTGGATAAAAGAAGTTACATGTTAAATATATAAATGTTTAAATATAATAAGCATGACTTTAAACAAAAAGTAAAGGACTGGATGATATAGTAAAGATAGGAAAAGTATCTTTCCAATGTAAGAAATCTCTGCATTAGGAATAAGATTTGGGAGTAAAAATGTAAGTGACGAACAAAGGAATAGGATGAAATAAAGGAACTTTTTTTTTTTTGGAAAACATACAAGCTATCCTTTAATAAAAAAAGGCTTATTTGATTAATTCAGTTATACTGGCAAAGACTGCATATTTAGCTAGTTTCTATATATTACCAATAATCTATGAAAAATAAATCCTACAAGTTTTTTTTCTTTTATATGGGGTTCAAGACTGAATCTGGTGAAGACAGGAGTCTTATACATAGACAAAGAAAATGGAAAATTACAATTAATAAACCCAATTGTTAATGCTGCTTCTTTGAATTTGTACAAAGTGTTACTCTGGATAAATGATAGAAATGAAAAGTTAGTAGTAAATTTACTGAAGTACAAATATAAGGGACATTGTGATATGCTAAAAAAAAACTCAATAGAGGAAAAAGCATGTTTAAATGAAATAATGAGATGTTATCAAGAAAAAATTAATTTTTGGAAAATGAAAATTGATGAAATAAAAAATGAGAGGAAAGTGTGGTACAAAAATATCATAATGCAATATTATTATTATGTTAATCCTTTGGTTGAGCTACTGAATAAAAACGTTAGAGTTATAAAAGCATAAAAAGCATTATCTAATAAGCAAGTAGAATGTCAATATTTTTATGGAGATTAGTGATTACTAAATTACCACTAAAGAGAGACATGCAATATAAAAAAAATCAGTGAAAGAGTTTGTATATATTGTGGTAAAGAATAAACTACAGAACGTGTTTGCTCATGTTTTCTTATAATGTACAAGTGTTGACAAAATTTGTCAGAAAAATTGTGTAAACAAAATTTCTTTGAAAATATAAAGGACGTAAATGAAACAAATATGGATATGATTATGTACGGATATTATTAATGTCAGTAAAATAGATAAAAATTGTTTTATGTTGTGAAGACCATTTGGAATGAAAGGCTAAAGGAAATCATGTTTAATGGTAAATGGAGACTAGCAGTAATTTTAAGAAAAATTAGATGGTGGCTGTGGAAAAATGAGTGGGGTCCAAATAAGATAATGAGGGTTTAACATAATAATGAAAAACAAGGAATCTATGACTGAATGACAACAGAAAGGAATGGAAATTTGTACAATGTATAAATTTGTAAATATGTAAGTTTGCAAATAGTTTTGTACATATTTTTTTAAATAAAGAGCCCCTTCTTTTTTCAATGGGTGCCATGGGATTTTTTTACATCCACCTAAGCTACTGCCAACTCATGCAGATGAGGTCTCTGTTTAATGTCTCATACGAAGGACAGCACACTCAGAATGTAGCTCCCCCTTTATACTACACTGGAGTATAAGGACTCTATCTACATGGCGTGGGAATAAAATTTACAGCCGTCTGCACCAAAGGCGAGTGTGCTATGTGCTGTGTCACTGACAGAATGCTGTAGGGTAGTATAAGCAGAAAGTAAAATTATAATGTCCAGGTAATATAAAAAGGATATTTATAGGCTAATGGTATCCAGGTGTTTGTTAACTGTAGAGTTTGAAATTCACATGGTATAAACACACATACACAAAAAACATGCAAAACAGTTCATTATCAAGTGATAAGGTACACAGTAATTATCATTTTTGATACAAACATAAAAAAGTAAAAAAAGACTAAGCTTATGTAAATAAAAGTGCCAGGAAAATAACATCACAAACTACAATGGAGATACAAAAAACAAAAGTTAAGGTTGAAGAAACAGTAAGATGGTGACAGGGGGGTGCACTCCTGTTTTTACAATAAAGGCAATATCAACAACTCCCCAAAAAGCTAATAACCTGGTCTCTCTTCAGGAAGCCCCAACTCTGCAATGACAGTAGGTCATTTTATCCATGTTTATGAAAACACAGGGTCTACTATCTTGAGATGAGAAAAGGTACAACAAAATAACTAAGAACCAAGGATTACTTAAAAATTATAGGTAAATTAAATTGATCACTGCCATTTTTGTAATCAAGTAAATTACTTTACAAGTTTGTGTCTGCATAAGGTTACCATTATGAAGATTTTAGACCGGACTTGTTTACCTGGCAAGTTCAGCATTCCGTTCCCTGCAGACCGAAGTTTGTGCTGTTTTCTTTTTATCACCTGTTGATGACCCACTTGCTGCTTCCTGGCTGGAGGAGTCCACTGGTGGTCCAACACTCACTATGAGTCCTGACTGTGCCCACTTAGTTGCTTTGCGAAGGGCTGCAGTAGCTTCTTCTGTAATTACTTCACAGCAGCCACTCTGCAAAAGGAAGTAATGCAAAATAAAATAAATTGTCATAAAAAGGAGTATCAGAATTCTGCTTTAAACATTTCCAGGAAAATATGCTCCTCTATTGTATAGAAAGAACAGTCTGCACTTTGAAGGGACTCAGAGGAGCTTAAGCTGAAAGAACAGTTGTGTAAAATCTTACCATAACCATAGATGTCCTTCTCTTCCATATTGCAGTATTCTTGGTGTGGGATTTCCGCCTCAGGCGACCTGTACACCGGCTCCTATACAAAAGCGTCAGCTTGGTTGTTGTAGTTGAGTGGGACGTCACATGTACGGCCATAAACCAGGGACCTTAAATGTGATGTCTGCACACACAGACCTCAGAACTTGAAGGCCCAGCAGGAGGAGTAGCCAGTGATGTCAGTCATAGGGTCATGGAGCCATTATGTGATTTCAAAGGTCACATGAAAGTGCGTAGCCCCTGAAAGACCTGAGGATATCAGTGGCTGAGAGAGAGAAGGATAAGGGGGGTTTTGGTGGGTGGGAAGGAATACTGCAACATGGAAGAGAAGTACATATATGGTTATGGTAAGATTTTACACAACTATGCTATGCCTTCTATTCCTATGTTGCAGTATTCTTGGTGTGAGAGAGTACCACAGCTTAGCTGGAAGGAAGGGTGGGGGTAGAAGAGATTGATTCCACAAAGCCCTGCAGGATTGCCCTGGCAAATTCTGCATGTGCTCTGGAGACGCTGTCTAATTTATAGTGTTTGGTGAAAGTGTGAATGGTGGGCCATGCATCTGCTTCAAGTATGGAAGCAGTGTCCAGGCCTTTTAAAAAGGCTTTGGAGGCTGCCACTGCCTTGGTGGAGTGAGCTTTAACTCCCTGTGGAAGCTTTTTGCCATGGTGTGAATAACAGAGGCAAATAGCTTTTCTAATCCAACATGCAATGATTTGTTTGGAGACTGCCTTGCCCAGGGCCCTAGGGTGGAAGGAAACAAAGAGTTGATTTGGATTTTGTAATGGATTTTGTTTGTTTCTAGGTAAAATCTTAATTGTCTGTGTACATCCAGGGAGTGGAGTATTCTCTCACCATCATTGGTAGGAGAGGGGTAGAAGGTGGGAAGATGAATAGATTGGTTTAAGGACAGATCATTGACCACCTTAGGCATAAAGGAAGGGTTAAGTTCTCAGTGTTACCCTGTCCTTGTGAAGGTAGTGTATGGGGAAGCAGGCCATTAGGGCCTGTAATTCACAAACCCTTCCGGCTGAAGTTATGGCCACTAGCAGTACTGTCTTCCATGTGCATATTTGCACAGTAGATGCACTATAGCAGGTTCAAATGGAGGCTGGGTTAGTTTTTCCAGAATTAAGTTAAGGTCCCAGGGTGGTGGGATTGGTTTTCTTGGAGGTCTGATGTGTAAGACCCCCTTTAAGAATAGCTTCACATCGAGCCTGGCAAGTAGGAGTGGGTCTAGTGTCAGGCAAGCTGAGACTGCTGAAAGGTGGACTTTCACTGAAGAGTAAGAGAGTCCGCCCTTTACTAGTTGACACACATACGCAAGAACTAGGGAGGGGATCTGCGATGCATGGATCCCAGCCCTTGTCCAGACACCATTTTGAAAATCTTTCCCATTTTAGCTTAAGTATGATTTTCTTGTAGTAGGTTTCCTGGTCTCCCTCAGGACTGAAAGCACGTCCTCTGAGTAGTGGTGCCTGAAGAGAATTAGAAGTTTATCACACACAGTGTCAGTGACAACATCTGCAAGTGTGGGTGGATGAGAGTTCCCTTTTGTTGTGTCCAAAGGTCCACCTTGTGGGGTAACTTGCGGTGACTGCCCTTGGCTAGATTGAGAAGTAGGGGGAAACCAGTGCTGCCTTCGCCAGTAGGGAGTCACCAACAAGATTTTTAGTTTGTCTCTCCTGATTTTCAGGAGGACTTTCTGAATTCATGGGAAGGGAGGAAAGGCATATAGAAACCTTCCCTTCCAAGAAATGCTGAAGGCATGCACTCTCTAAGTTAGAGGGGGGGTATGGCTTGGAGCAGAAGTTCTGCAGCTGTCTGTTCTGGGGGGAGGCAAACAAGTCTACTTGAGGTTTGCCCCACCGGTGGACAATGTCTAGGAAGACATTCTTGTCCAACATCTATTTGTGCTGTGGACAGGATGCCCTGCTGAGAAGGTCTGCTTGTTTTTTGTCCTGTGAGGGATGTAGGATGCCTGCAGGAACAAGTTGTGTTTATAGGCTAGATCCCATATCAGTAACGTTAGTCTGCACTGGTAGTACGCTTTTGTTCCACCCTGCTTGTTGAGGTACGACATAACTGTGGTGTTGGCTGTTATTTGGAGAATATCTGGAGAGGGATGAAGGCTTTCAGTGCTAGAAGGACTGCTGCCATTTCCCTCATGTTGATGTGGTTGTTCTTTAAGGAAGACTGCCACTTTGCTTGGATCCTGCAAGATGCCATTATGGCTCCCCATCCCGAGTCTGAAGCATCTGTATGCGTAACCTGGTTTGGGAGAGGAGGCTGCAGAAGAAGGCCTGGGTTCAACTGGACTTGCTGAATCCACCAAATTATTTCTGCCTTTAGGCAGGGCAGGAGATTGATTTCTTGCTCTAGAGGATGTTGGCGCTGGGACCAAACATTTTTTAGATACCACTGTAGCTTTCGCATGTGCATTCTGGCTAGTGGAAGCACGGGGATGGTGGCTGCCATTACGCCTAAGGTCCTTAGGAATTGCCTTGCAGTTATTATTTGGATCTGCAGCAGGACTTTGAAATGGGAGGTCAGGCAGCTGACCTTGTCCTGGGGAAGAAAGGCTTTCATTATGTCTGTTTTGATCCTGCAACCCAGAAATATTTTGTCTTATTTTGGTGTCAAGGATGATTCTGAGATGTTGAGGGTTAACCCCAGACTCTGAAGTAGGCACATGGTGAACTCTAGATGGATTATCAGGGTTTCTTTGCAGTCTGCTAGGATCAGGATGTCATCTAGGTATGGATAAATCTGAATCCCCTGTGTTCTGCAATATGCACTGGCAGGTGTCAGACATTTTGTGAACAATCTGGGGACAGTGGAGAAAGCAAAGGGCAAAGCGGTAAACTGGAAATGAGAGGAGGGTCCAGAGAAATGCAAAAAAAATTCTGTGGGAGGATAGAATGGGAATGTGCAAATAGGCTTCTTTCTGGTTGAGTGTGGCCATGAAAACCTTGGCTGGTATGAGAGGGAGTAAATCTGGAAGGGACAACATTCTGAAAGTGGGCACTTTTAATAATAGGTTTAAGAAAGAAAGGTCTATAATGGGTCTCCATGGTCCTTCTTTTTTTGGGCACCAGGAATAGCTATGAACAGAAGCCCTTTCCTTCATGTCCTGGAGAGACAGGTTCTATGGTGCCCAAGTTCAGAAGGTCTGTCAGGAACTGTGGGAACAGGTGTCTTTGATTTTTTGGGGGAAAGGGGACACCCCTTAAGAGTGGCCTTACTTTCCAGAAGAGGAAGTATCTTTTTTAAATAATAGCCAGAACCCATTTGTCTGTGGTGATGGTTTTCCAAAAGGGGAGGCAGGCGGAATGGGGAAGGAGGGCAAGGCAGTCACACATTGATGGGGTCTCCACTGTCTTGAAAGGGCAGTCTAGAGGGAGGCTGAGAGACAGCTGGCCTGGTAGGGGGTTTGTCTTCTGGTTCCTCTTATTTGTTTGGAAGAGGTAGGTCCAGCAGAGGGCTGGTTTCATCTGACAAAAGTGGCCTTGGCAGGGTAATTCCTGTAATATTTGGGAATTGGGGACACCAAGAGATGCTTGATGTCTTGCAAATCCTTGCTATTTTCCTACAGATTTTTGAACAGGTCTGGTGATTGTTTGCCAAACAGGAAATTAGGGTCCGGGGGGCATCTAAGATTTTGGACTTAAAAGTCTTTTGGTAAGTGTTGCAGACGAGGTAAGGAGTATCTCCTGAGAACAGAGGCAGATGCTGCAGAGCATGCAGAGACCTCTGCAGCATCACAACTGCATCTAATTGAATGTATGGCTACTTGGTCAGCCAGAGATAGTTTGGAAGAGATGTCAGCTTTAGTGGGACAGTCAGAAGTAGCAGCCAGCAGAGTAGTGGCTTGACAGACCAGGTCCAAAGCATATCTGGTCATATGGGTTTGATAGTTGATGGCTCTAAAGGCCAGTGTGGAAGAGGTGTAGACCTTCTTTCCAGTTCTATCCATTGTTTTGTTGTCTCTGTCTATAGGTAAGAGAGAGGCAGAGGGAATGAGTCTGGATTGTTTATCTGGTGAAATGGCAATCACACCAGGATCTGCCAAGGGAGGCTTGACTAAGAATCTTTGATCATCAGGCAACTTGTAGAAGCAGTCTGGCCTCTTAGGGGCAGGTGGCTGAGAATCTGGTGTTTTTGATGCAGAAGCAAAGGCATCTAAACAGGCAGGGATGACAGGTGGAATGGCAGAAGGGGAGGGAGATTCCACTTGTAAAAGCTCAAAATACCTCTTTTGAGTCTTAGAAATTTGTGAGGTGTCCCATTTAAACTATTCTATCATTCTGGTGATGGTTTCACCAAAGGTGCTATCCTCTGGGGGGGGGGGGGGTCTCCTTCAATAGATTCATCATCTGCTGAGTAATACTCTTCAGGAGAGGCTATTTGGGAAGTGTAACAAATGGATTCCTCAGAAGAGGAATAATAGGTCTCTTGCTCTTCTTTCCTCTCTTGTGAGGTAAGTGGTGGAAGGGAAGAAGCAGAAACAGAGGCAGGCCTAGGGCAAGGCAAAGGAAGAGTAGCTGGAGAAGAGGCTGAAGGCCTAAGGGCCATAAAGGCCTGCATTAAGAAAGAGGTGAAGGACTGCCAAACAGGCAGGCTTTCAGCGTGTGTAGTCAGATGTTTAGTTTTTTGTTTCTTTTTGACTGGGGTAGACTGAGGAGTAGGCCTGGAGTCGGATGGCTGGCTAAGAGTAGCAGAGTCTGGTAGAAGGATCCCGCCGGGAGGTCCGGCTGTGTCTGGTTCCCCCTCGACCTTGGCGGTAGCCTGTGTCTGGGTTGGTTCCGGGGACGTACCAGTCAACTGTGAAGCGGCTTCCTCCAAGGTCGCCGTAGAAGTCGACGGGTCCGTCGGACATACCTCAACTCCTAAATCGGTAGCTGGCGGGGCGTCCAATAGCAGAGCGGCAGAGGAAGAGGGCCTAGGAAACTTGGCCTTCTTTTGTGGAGGTTCAGTTGAGGCCTCCGAGATGGGATCCATCCGAAGAGCTAATTTTTTAAGCCACTGTTTTTTCCAGGTAAAGATTCAGTGTAGCCAGATGGCTGTGAAAGGTCTTAGGAATGACAGACTGGCAGATAGAGCAAGTGTTGTGCTCGTGCTCCCAGCACAAGCAAAAAATGCAGCAGTCGTGCAAGTCTTTATGGGGTATTTGGCGCCCGCATTGGCATTTGCCCTTTTTTGCTGACATCGGCTAAGGATTGCTGCAACAAACCAAGCTTTAGCTAGACATTAAAGAAGAAAACCCCAGTGGGGTACTTAGCTTTTAGATGACTTGCATTGAAGGAGTGAGGCACACGATGTGACGGTTGTCTGCAGCTGAAAAGTTCTGAGGTCTGTGCGTGCAGAAGTCACATTTATGGTCCTTGGTTTATGGCCCTACTTGTGATGTCCCGTGCAACTACAACAGCCAAGCTGAAGCTTTTGTATAGGAGCCGATGTACAGGTCGCCTGAAGTGGAAAACCTCACACCAAGAATACTGCAACATAGGAATAGGAGTAGGACATATGCTGTTACACTTCCAATTTGAAGACAACTGGACTTCCCAGTAAAAATGCTACCACAATTTTAAGATATAAAGCTGTGGGTTGTTCACAAATAGTGTAAAATACCCTCCTACTGCTTTCCATGATGAAAAACTGGAAAGGTTAATCAATTTATAGTAAACCACCTTGTCCACTGTTATGTATCTTAAGGTAGCCTACAGTCATGTAATCAGGTTCTAAAGCAAATTGGCCCATAATTCTCACTTGTAAACAGCATTAAGTAATGTACTACCCCCATCAACAGAATATGTGAAAAAATGTGCATCTCAACTGTGCATCTCACAGGCTATCATATTCATCTCTTGCAGTCTAAAAGAAGGAAACATTTTTATATTTATTATGAGAACTTCCAACGCACATAAGCTCTCCAAGATCTCTTGACATGAGAGGAATAATCACACTTTGAAAGTGAAACTGGGGAAACGTCATAATATCTCAATAGGCAAGCCAATAAATAAGGAATGCCATAATACTTCAAGTAACTCTTCAGGGATGCTGCCTGTATTACCCTCAGAATAGTATGATTTCTACAGAATTACAGTACCATCCCACCCAGGGAGATAAGAACTCTAACTGGGAACAATCGGTTGTATTTTAAGAAGTAAAAGTTTACTGCTGTCATAAAAAAGAAATAGCACACACGCACACAACAACCAATTAAAACAATCTTATTTCCATACTTTACAGTTTCCCTTATGCTCCAGCAGTATTATTATTCCCAGAGTAAAGCCATACCTCCTTTATGAAGTTCCCACCTGTTTTCCATCATCACTCGCGTTACTTTTCAGCTGTTACATACTAAAACATTTCTTCCCTTACAGACAAAGCAAAAACTTGATATCACACTTCTTAATTAAAAAAAAAAAAAAAACTTTGTCCCATTACTTTTAATACCTGCAATATCTGTTCACCTGTTAGCTACCAGTAATCTGTTTACTTACATTTAAGATGCTTTACTTCTACCTTCCTTAAATACCCTCAATAAAGAAAAGAGGCAACCATTACCTATTAAACTGCCCTTTGACAATATGTGCATGTAGATCCTCTTTAAGCTCCACCAAAGTATTCCTCATTAATAACCTTACATATTTCTAAATAAAAAATACATATTTTTCATCCTGACAATCTATTTGTTTAGAATCAATATTCCTGGTGAGGAGAATATGAATATTCACCTTCATGAATGCCTCTTTCTGAGCAATACTGTCAAAGTGAAAGGTATACAGAAATAATTAGCAATTTTCCTGAAAAAAAAAAAAAAGGATTTGTTCTTTTTTGTTAACATTTTACTTCCTTTTAATCTACACATTTACTTACAAATAAAGCACGGCTAGGTCAGAAGAAATTCAGACTATTTGTATGTAGTTTTTTAATTATGGTCAAAGCTACCCTATCACTCAGTAAGTGTCATCTGAAGTGCAGGACCCTTAAGCCCACAATATCAACCAGTGTTGGGGGAAGGACCTCACCTTCCCTTCCTAGGGACATTTTAATAGTTTCAGCATACAGCTATAGATGTCTGTCAATCTCACTATCGCTTCCTCCCTGTCTGAAAACAAAAGCACATGTACTCTTGGGAGCACAGATGCAGGAATGTGAATGACCTTCTTCCCTGAAAATGTTCTTAGTGAGATAGATAACTGCGTCAAAGATGAGGTATAAAATAAAGCATTTCACAGGTTGACAAAAGACCTGAAAAAAGGTACATCTGAATTTCAACATTTTTTACCTTATTACCTAACCACAGCACAATTTCCAATAATCTTTTTACATTAATTCCTTCAGGAGAAAGTGACCATCAGTGGAGTTATATACAACCAAGACTGCTCTTAAGCATTCTCTTTTACTTTAAAAAAGTATTTTAAGTACATCTCTTAAAAACATGTACAAGTACTTCATAAAGCAAAGGTTGAAGCGACAAGGACTTATTTTAAAGTACTTCTCATTTTTAACACAAAGCTAAGTACAACTGATATTCCCCAGATAATGGTCAAACTAGTTACTTATGCTGTAATGACAAGCCCATAAAAAGGGCCATAATGTGTGACCTTTTTGCCCTTTGTCTTTAAAATCAAGAAGAAAATGCAATTGTTTAACTATATTTACAATAACAGCAGATGTTCACACTGTTGCAGTAGCCTAAGCTATATGGGATACATCCCGCCAAGGATTGGAGGATCAGCCAGTATCCAAGTCATTAGGGCACCTTCCAAGGTTATTAGTATGAAGTCAGTGGCTACAGTGTCAACCCTTCAGAATTTTCTAGTCTCAGAACAAGGGAAGCTAGAGCCCTAACTAGGTATGTGTCAGGAGAAAAAAAAAAAAAAAAAACATGCCCTGGTATAAAGAACAACAAAATGAAGGGTAATGGGTGAAGGTGTTTCTACTCCAACAGTGATCTACTTGAACATCTGATGTTATGGTAAGTTTACTTACACAGCTATACAATATTTAACATTAAATCACTGTTGCAGTAGTTTAAGCTGTATGGGATGAATAACAGAGCTTAAAGTGAAAGAGATGAGGAAGAAAGACCAGAGTCCAGGGGCCCCTATTTAATAGTCTTACCAAAGCTTGCTCTAGACCTAGACAAACAAACCTAGTTTGTAGTGCTTGGTAAAGATGTGGACAGATGATAAAGTTGCTACCTCCAGTATATTTCTAGAGACTACCTCTCTTCAAAAAGCCACAGAAATAGCCAAACCCTGGAGGTGTCCTGCTAAAGGGAAAATAATAAAAAGCAATAATACGAGACAACCATTAAGAAATTGTCCGTTTTGAAACTGACTGTTTTTCTTAGCTTCACAGGAAATAAATAGTTCTTTAGAATTCCAGGTTTTTATGTAGTTATCTGAGTTGCCTGAGAGCATCCAGTATGTGTGTAGAATTCTTTCTCCTCTGTTTTTTGGTTCTGGATAGAAAACAGGGAGATGAATATCTTGGCTCAAAGTAAACCCTGAAAGCATTTTAGGCATAAAGGAAGGATTTGTTTTCTTTAAAGATGACATAGGGCTGAACCACTATAAGAGCTTGTAACTCATGATACTCTTTTTGCAGAAGTCAGAGCAATCAATGAGCAACACTGTTTTCCAAAATAAGAACTTCAAATCAGCTTCATGACCAGGTTCAAAAGGAAAAAGTGCATGTTTCTCCAGTACAAAATTAAGATGCAAGGAGGAGCCACCTGACTACTAGATGTCACTAAATCCATGACAACAATGTGTTTCCTGTATTTGAACAAGCCGCCAATATTTTTTCTTAAGGTTCCCACTAACACTATCTGAAGAAGGGTCTATATCACATCGTCAAACTTGTATAAGTTCGAATGATGTAATATCAAACCCAAAAGTCCAAAACGCAAAAATAGTAAAGCCACGGCACATCGATTTTTTTTTCCCAGGGAAAAAAAAAAATCGGTGGGCTGTTTTCAGGGCTTTGCTATTTCCTCCACTGTGGTGCGATCTCGGAGTTCGTATATTTAAGCAGGGGGGGGGGACAAAGCCCCCCACTTTAGTTTTAGTTTAAGATTTATGTTTTTTTTTGTTGTTGTTAGGGAACAGCGATTTTTTTCCCTGGGGAAAAAACGCGTTCTCTGTATTCGTTACTGTGTGGCTTCGGACTTTTGGGTTTGATATTGCATCGTTCAAACTTATACAACTTCGATGATGTGATACAGACCCTCTGAAGAATACTGCTTGAGGACCTGAAACAGCATCAGTTTTGTGCAATGTCTTCAAAGTATTTTCATATTTCAAAAGTCTGATTTCAGTTCTCAACACTACAGTTCTTTTAGGATGTCAAGTTTGAGCATTAATCTGATTATAATGTTGGCTGCTCTAGTGGATTCTTCTGGATTCACTGCAAGCCTTCATAAACAAAAAACTTGCATCACACTTCCCAGGCAAAAACACTCCAAATAAGAAATTACCAGACAGGAAAAATAACTTAGCACTTTGTCCCTGTTTAATTACAATTCATTAAGTCTGAAGTAGTCTTTTCATTACAAATGAATACACTGAAGTATTTTTCCATTTGGTGAGTCCTTATTTAGAATGCTTTTGCTGCTGATTTCTATGGGTTTCACTCCAGAGCAATACCATGGTGGTGTTTTCACTCTTGTATCATACCTGTCTGGTCGCAACAGGCTGTAATTGCAGCTAAATATACAGGTTTGGAAAGCATGTATTCAAACTGCATAATTTACAAGCAAGTCTTACAGAAAAATATTTTTTAAAAGAGGCAAGCCCCTCTGTAACTCCCCAAAATGTATTACTCTCACTCCAAGGTTGCTGGACTTTGGATAAAACTGATTACTGAAAGGCAACAGAATGCCCATCTAGCTCCTCCACTAAAAAGTAATGTCTTTTGGCTTTTCCCGGTTAGGGGTCGCCACAGCGGAACTCCGGTCCGCTAAGGATTGGCAGTGGATTTTTACATTGCCGAGTTGCCAGCCCAACACCCAACCTTCAAAGAAGGCACATCCATTCATGAACGCAGCTACCTGCATGTCTTTAAAGTCACTCAACCACGGGGAAGACGTGCAGACTCCACACAGAAAGCGCTCCAGCCGAGAATCGAACAGGAGAACCTCTTGCTGTGAGGCGACAATGCTAACCGCTGCACCAGCTCTAACTTCAGGCAACCCAGACATTGTTAGATAGTATATAAATCTCAATCTACAAAGAAGGGAACACTGACATTCTAAGCAACTGCCAACTCCTACTTGCAGGCTCAAGCAAACACAGACTGATCTACCTCACCATCAAGAAGTGTAGACCCTTCACCATTTAAACTAACTTGTACTCTGTCATCTTTTTACACAATCAACATACTATTTTTGTTTTAAATAACATGTCAGAAAATGAAATGTTTTCCAAACAGAAATAATAAACTCCAAGGGATGTAATAACCTTTCAAGAGAAACATGATCAGGAATGATAACAGTATAAATCCTTAATTTTTTATCTAAATAAATATGCTCTGTATTTATACATGACTTGTCAATTTTACACCAAGATTTATATCTACTGAAAAACTAAGGGTGGTATTCATAGTCATTATGCAAGTGTGGAACAGGCATGTGCACTGGCTGAACACAGTGCAAGCTAGGTGTCATCCACAGACCATAGCTGTGCTCATTTGCAAAAGATGGAAATTTGTACAGAACTTCCTAGGTAAAAGGGTACATACTGAGATGTAAATGAGAAATGCGTACAAAAGATGTAGCTTAACTACGTAAATGATGATTTCTTCCCATCTTTCGCAATTCAGAGTCATTTTCAGTATGCAAGTCCACAGTGTGCATTTGCCATATAAAAAGACAATCCACACCTTTTTCAATCACTTCAGAATTGGAAAAGATGCTTGGTTTTGCTGCATTACTTCATTTTGCTTTGGCCTACTTGCTTCGGTTGCACCACAAATGAGCCAATATCATGCGTGTCATCTACAGAATGGCATACTTTCATGAGGAGCATGGTGTAACAGACTGCACCCATGTGTCTACTAGGGCCCCATCTGGACGACCATGGGGTGAGAAGTACTGCAATAGGAACAGTTAACACTATATCAACTATATAGTAGTGTGAGATGCACATGGCTGCATAACCCACATATTGGCTCAGCATCCTGGCAGTACCCATGACTCCTACATACTGTACACAAGTTCACTGTACTGTCACTTCCTGCATAGTAGCATTCCTCACAGTCATCTAGCTGGCATGTGCACACTACATAATTTTGTTCTCTATAGGATATTTTGCCACATAATGACAACGAAAGTAATGAATAATCACCCTGTCCTCATCTGTCCTACTCTGTGTTAAGTTTTCCAGGTGATGCAGGCTATCCATTTGAACCTTGGTTAACGACAGCAGTCTGTGCAGGGAGTTGCAGAAAAAAACTTTAAGGGAGCTGCAGAAAAGAACTTTAATGCTGTCCTATCACATATAAGGATAGCCATTAAATACGTTTGGCCTGCCTGAAGCCCAATAAACTGCCTAGATGAGTTTGAGGCCTTTAGTATGATCCCGCTAGTGCATGCAGAATGTTCACAGCTTGTCGCATTCTGAATAACACAATCATGTGTTGGTCTGGTGTGCAACTGCCACAACCAGTGAATGATAGCAGCAGTGCAATTTCCTGTACTGTTTTGAAAGTAATGATGACCAGCTAAAGCCAACAACATGGCACCCCTTCCAGCAGCTTTGTGCATGATACATAGCAGCATAACATAACAGGTGAAGAAGCATCTAGTCCACAACTATGGCAGTGGCAAGTTACAAAGATAATACTTGTCTACATGCAGTGTCACCTGTGGGCTAAGCATGGCTGACTCTCACTGTGCATCGGACATTGCTCCACATATCATATACAAAGGTATTGTTCATATGGTCACAGCTGTTCTCATCTGCACAGTACTTAGTGGGCAGCGGCACAAGTGCTAGTTATACTGGGGGTACTGTATTGATAAATAATGAATTAATGATTTGCTGTAGTCATGAAGGTGTATTTACTTGGTAATTCAAATCTCAATGCTATTGAAAACACAAATGTTTTTTCCTTATGTAAGAGGTGTACATATTTTGTGTGACTTTTTTCCAGCACACAAGCAAGTACAACTCCTGTCACTTCTAACAGTGGTGGTTTATTTCAGTACTCTTTCTGTCACTACCTTGTTTTCTTACCGGCGGAGGTATGTATTACAGTAAATGAAACTGTGTCATATTTGAAATGTGTTACACACAATGTCCGCTAAAGATGCTGTCAGTGATGGTCTCAAAGATCATGAGGAAGCACTAGCACATGAACGTGAGGCTGACTTGCTACAAACATGAGAGTTACTAGATGCAGAAGAAACTCCACTCCGTGATGCAAAGACTAACAAGGCCTAACTTACTTTTTTGGGGTGAATTCACATATACACCTGCAGCATTTTGTTGGAACACCCACTGTGTCTGGCCAGCTCATCCATCATGCATGCAGATACTCCCTGAGGCACATCCAGCAGCGTTACTACTGTATGTCAGGTAAATCTTCAGTATTGTGTGGATAGCTGCTGACATAGATGCCACTGTGTGCAACCATGCTCCACAACAGAATCATCATGACATTTTTCCTGGCTTCCCCATTCCCATGAACTAGTAAAGTTCCTCATTTATACCTGTAAATCTCTATTCTGACACTCCCTGGCTGTAGCCTGTACCTGAATCATGTCACAACAAGTCAGCTACTGTACCAACAAGGCCTTGTGCATCTCTGGAGTCAGTTGGGATTCATGTCTTTCCCTGGCACCTTTGTTTGAAAGATGTACAGCAGGTAAAGGAACCTCAGATGTTGTTCTGCCTTCCTCAATAGGTTCAGCTTGTCTACAAATTGCAAGATGATTTAAACCCCTCTTCTTATAATGATATTCCCACATGATGAACTGTGTGCAAGTCTGCATCAGTGATTATGGAGTTATCCTGCATGAGGGTAAGAGATGCTGTCTGGATACTCTGCAGCAGTGTGCCACTGTCTTGAGTCTGGTGTCATGACTATGACAGCAATGGCATCATCATCGACAACCATTCATTCCTGTTGTTAACATCCACCTGTTGTGGTACACCACAGCATGTGATTAATTGTGGTGCTGTACCCGTAAAAAAATAAATAAATAAATGTAACTACCTGCATACTTCATCCTGTTCAAATATACCTCTCAACCTAGAATCATCAAAAATCTGGACAAATGCCCATGAAAAATGGGTACAACTGGCCAAAAATCTGTATGCTGATTAACATAAAATTTGTATGCATAATTATGTAACCTCGCCCACTTCAACAGAATTGTGGGATACCAACTTTTAAACACAAATTGAAGAACAGACAAAAAAATTAAGCAAAATATAAACAGAACAATAGTGTTTTGTTAATATTTGAACTTGTATCACACTTTGAACTTGTGCAAAAGTAAAATACAATTTTCTTTTATAAAAATAAAATTAACTGCTTCTACTTATTACTAAATAACAAAAAATATAACCAGAACAATAGTGTTTTATTTATAACATTCTGTATCCTCATGTAACCCATGACAAGTTTTACCTTACTGCTTATACCTTCAGGCTATATATTAATATACCACTGAAGTCCTTCCAGGAGAGAAAGAATTTATATTAAATGATACAAAGTTAAGAGGAAATGACAGCGGTTAATATATACAGATGATGTAAGCATAATGGTCAAATCCAGGGATTTACATCAATCCTCCAGCAGAGTCAGAAAATCCTGAGGCCAAAAGCCTGAAACTGTAAATACTAAAGCACATTATCCCAAGTGGAACACAATCAAAGTCTGAAAGATCACATCATCACTACTGCAAACTTCGAATTCTAAAATACTGAAGGTGTCACACCCTCCCTTACACCCCACACTTACACTACACAACTTAATCTTACATTGAGATCAAGTGGTCCATGGTCCTGTAGACTAATCTAATATCTTCTATCAAAGGAACCTGAATACTGCAGTCATCTCAAATGTGCTGCAACCGCAAAGAGACAGAGATTAACTATGTAGGAGGTACATACATGCCACAGCAACATCCCACATTTATATATCAGAAACAGCGATCAAATGCCTGCAGTAAATCTTAGCCCAAGCAGTACCATGAAAGAAGTATTTATGTTGTAGTTTGGGCAGTATATTCCACGTGTAGACTTTGCTAAAAAGAAAACATTTACTGCAGACCCTGTTACCTTTGATATTGAACTACAAAGAAATACAAAAAATGTTTATGGACTACAAAATGCATGTATTAAAATACCCATGAAGTTTTGAGGCAGAGACATGAAAAACTGTGCCTTACCATGTACAAAATACATCTTTATTTGTATCATAAAGTAACCTCAGTGGTTTTCGATGAAAAAAGCATACTTTTCTTATTATAACAAATATGCATTTATCAGGTTATATTCTATATAAAAATACAAAACAAAGCCATGCAGCAAAAGTATAGCGGAAATGCTAGGCTACACTCGTCCACAGAACACTTGATTTCTCTGTGAACAGTCATGTCATATCAGCAGAAAGTGAACCACTTGTGTGTCAACATTTTCTGGCATACCACATCATACTAGATGTCAAGCTCCAGGTTCTAAATTTATTTTCTACACTAAACTGCCCATTTTCACAATCTTTACTCTGGAAATCTAAGGCCTGAAAACAGTCATTTACGTACAATTCAAAATCAGAGCTCAGAGTTGATAACTTTTCCAACTGCTGAAGCAGAAATATCCTTTGCAGACTCACTGACATTTTGCCCACAGACAAAAAGAAACAATTTCACACCCCATTCTCCCCAGTCACAGTGTTGCATTAGATGAGCTCCAAAATTCATGGCTCATGAACGAAAAAATAAAAAACAAGAGAAACACAATGCTATAAGCTGACTTAAGTAGAGAGATGTCCTATGCGGCAGTCATGGCAGAGTGCACAGCCGAGCCTGAAATGCTGCAATCACCCTATGCAGAATGAAGAATTTACAGCAGCTTTGTCATTAGTTTTATTTTCTCTTTTTTAATACATTCCACCTTTTTCACATAGCCCTTCCCTCCTTGTGACTCCTTTTTGTTATTTAAAATTACTTTTTTTGAATTGACAGTAACGGACAGATAGTGAAACAGGTTCTGTTCACTTCTTTACTGAACAGACTGCAAGGCCTTCCATGATAGTGGGTGCCAGTGGTTCTGTTTGTTGGCAACAGAAATTTGTCCAAAGCCTAGATGGAGTGTGTGTGTGTGTGCGTGAGAGAGAGAGAGACTGTGCATGACCACAAACTGCATCTATGGTATGTGTTTAAACCATCTGAAATAGTAATGCAGGTATGATGCCCAGATTTACAATGGACTGTCTGTTCTTGTGGTGCTATTAATGATATTAGCGAAGTACCTAACAGGGTAAAATTTCAAATTTATATGAAGGTAATCGTGACCTTAATATTACAGATGGCTTGATGAAGGCTATGCTACTTACCCAAGGACTACATTTATGGCTAGCCGTCCAGCCATTGTGTTGCTGAACTACATTGTTTGATAATGTGAGGAGCTTTTTACAGAAGTTGAAGGTTTTTGTGTCATATTGTATAATCGTCAAGAACCTGTCCATAAAAAGTGGCTTGTTTATGTTGCAGTGAAGGCTGTGGTCTTCGTAGTGAGCGTTTTAAGTATAACCAGTATTTCTGAGGTAGAGGAAGTCTCTTAAGGCAGGATCTTTCTTAGCCTGGAAAGCAAGCCAATGATGAAATTTATAGGGGCCAGTGAGGGACAGAGGAAAGCAAGAAGCTTTTTGGTCTGTTTGGATAACTAAGTGAACTTAGCCCTTTGACCTTCTTTTCAGAAATGGTTGTAGTCTTTCTTTTGGCAGGGTGTTTTGCTGAGGCACATGCCAAAAGGGGCATTGAACTCAATAATGGCTCCTGTAAAGCAAAAATACAGGGATGTTATGACCGCCTTGTCCCTGGATGAGATACCCTTACTAATGAAGTGGGCCATGTAAAAAGCTTTCCTTTTGGCAGGGTGTTTTGCTGAGGCACATGCCAAAGGGGGCACTGCACTCAATAATGGCTCTTGGCAAGGAAGAATACAGGGATTTTATGACCTCCTTGTCCCTGGATGAGATACCCTTACTAATGAAGTGGGCCATGTAAAAAGCTTTCCTTACAATGGAGACAACGTGGTGGTCAAAAGTCAGGTTTCTATCAACCTGGGTGCCCAAGTACCATACGACTTATTGGGGCTTACAACATTGTTATTAATGTGATAATTTGTGGGGACATCACTCTCCTCAAAGGGGATGATGATGCATTTTTTGGCATTTAGCTTGAGGCCATATATCTGGCACCAGTTATTTATTTGAGTGAGACCTTCTTGTAGCTTATTCAGAATTGTTTTATTAAGTCAGTAATGTGAATTCTTTACTTTATTGCAAATTTGTTGGGTTATTTTTGTGGATTATAGTATTGTAGGACTGCTGATGTTGACATTTTATGTAGTTGGACTGCTGGAATGGTTTTCCCAGTGAGAAATGCTAGTGCTGTAGTGAATACCTGTTATTTGTAAAAAAAAAAAAAAAAAAAAAAAATATATATATATATATATATATATATATATATATATATATATATTAACTAAGATGTTAGAGTTAACTGTTAGATTAGAGAATTAGAATGAGAATTAGAATTTTAAGACAAATATTAGGCATTTATTACATTTATTCATTGTTCAAATGCACCTACATTACAGCCAGGAGGTCGACTGTGGTCTTCCAGAGCAACAAAAGAGTTAACTATATGATGTATTTTATATGCGGCCCCAAGAGCATTTCTGTTCACTCAGTGCGGCCCCAGCAAACCAAAAGGTTGGACACCCCTGCTCTAGAGAGAAGAGGAATGAAGGTCAGCAGGACTAAGACAGAATATATGTGTGTGAATGACAGGGAGGATAGAGGAATAGTGAGGATGCAAGGAGTAGAGGTGGCGAAGGTGGATGAGTTTAAATACTTGAGGTCAATAGTTCAGAGTAACGGTGAGTGTGGAAGAGAGGTGAAGAAGAGAGTACAGGCAGGATGGAGTGGGTGGAGAAGAGTGTCAGGAGTGATTTGTGACAGACAAGTACTTGTAAGAGTGAAAGGGAAGGTCTACAAGAGGGTAGTGAGACCAGCTATGTTATATGGGTTGGAGACAGTGGCATTGACAAAAAGGCGGAGTTTGAACTGGATGTGGCAGAATTAAAGATGTTAAGATTTGCTGGGTGTAACGAGGGTGGACAGGATTAGGAATAAGTATATTAGAGGGTCAGCCCAGGTCAGAAGGTTTGGAGACAAAGCCAGAGAGGCACGATTACGTTGGTTTGGACATGTGCTGAGGAGGGATGCTGAGTATATTGGGAAAAAGATGCTAAGGATGAAGCTACCAGGTAACAGGAAAAGAGGAAGGCCTAAGATAAGGTTTATGGATGTGGTGAGAGAGGACATGCAGGTGGTTGGTGTGACAGAGCAAGATGCAGAGGACAGGAAGAAATGGAAACAAGTGATCTGCTGTGGCGATCCCTAACGGGAACAGCCGAAAGAAGATGATGATGATACTTCATAAGATATAAACCCAATCATCAGCAAGTCATATAACTTTACATGTACTGCTTTAATCACTTTATTAACTTCATTTAAAATCTTTTTACTATATGTTGACACATCTGATAAATGTTCCTGCAAGCTCTTAAGGTAAAAAGGTTTGTCCATAACCACAGTAGATACACCTTTATTGGCTGGGAATATCTGAATGTTATGGTTCATTCACTGCATCACGTTCATTAACGGTTAAATTATTATAAAAATGTTTACCTTTACTGTGGTTGCACTGCATCACCTGTTACAATTCTGTCTCAGAAAATTTTAAAAAAGCTTCCATAAGTGTTTACAATGGTGGATTAAAAAAGTACAGTTTTGTACCTACCATAAATGTAGATGTTCGAGGATCCACATTGCTGCAGTCCTAACAATTGGGTAGTCCGCTGTCCCAGTCGGCCCGAATACCAAAGTATATGGCTGACGTCGGTCAAGGCGCATTAGTCTGACGTCAGGACGTCAGGGTACTAATGCGCATGACCGACGTCATATCCTCAGTCTTTTCTTGCCCCAGATGTCAGAAGACCCTAAAAAGACAAGGCCAAAACCAAAAACACCAAACACTCCTGCACCAAAAATATGTACAATATATACAAAATCACAAGAGTATAACCTCACCCACACAACCACCCCTAAACACAGAGGGGAAGGAGGGAGGGTAAATTGGACTGCAGCAATGTGGATCCTCGAACATCTACATTTATGGTAGGTACAAAACTGTACTATGTTCTTCATTCCACATTGCTGCAGTCCTAACAATTGGGTAGAATCCCAAAGTAGAGGTAAGGGAGGCTGGCAAATCATAAAGAAGCAGGAGCTGTCAACATGCCTTGCAAAATAGCTGTGGCAAAACCAGCCCTAGATTTAGAGTAGAGAGGAAGGTGGTAATGCTTAGAGAAAGTATGCACTGAACTCCAAGTAGCTGCCTCTAAAATATCCTTAGTTGCCACCCCCCTTAGAAATGCTGTTGAAGTGGCAGTAGCCCTAGTGGAATGAGGCCTAATCCCAGCTGGAATCTCCTTGCCATGATGGGAATAACAAAATGCAATGCAAAACCCAATCCACTTAGAAATAGTTTGTTTTGACACAGGCTTGCCCTGAGAACTCAAAGCAAAAGAAACAAACAACTGCTGAGACTGCCTAAAATCCTTAGTCCTGCTTAAATAATAACGCAACTGCCTGTGTACATCTAAAGTGTGCAAAATCTTTTCCCCTTATTTTGGGGATCTGCATAGAAAGTAGGCAAATGAATAGTTTGGTTTAAAGCCACACTAGAAACCACCTTAGGCATAAAAGAAGGATTTGTACGTAATGATACCCTATCCTTATGGAAAATCAAAAAGGCTCTACCGCCATAAGGGCCTGCAATTCAGAAACCCTTCTTGCAGAAGTAATGGCCAACAAAAAGCAGTCTTCCATGACAAGTATTTCAATTCAGCAGTAGCCAAGAGGCTCAAAAGGTTGTAGAGTAAGTTTCTCCAACACAAAATTGAGATCCCAAGCAGGAGTAGGAGCTCTACGGGGGTCTTATATTCTTTGCCCCTCTAAGAAATTGCTTGAACAAAGGATGCGAAAACAATGGTGGGTCACAATCATAGTGAGCTGAAATTGCTGCAGCATGAATCTTAATGGAAGAGAAAGACAAACCTTTGTCCAATAACTCAGTAAGATATTGAAGAGCCACACTCAAATTAGGCTCAGAAATCTCCAAATTCTTTGCTGCACTCCAAAATAAAAATCTCTTCCATTTTTCTGCATACACTTTCCTTGTACTAGGTCTTCTGGCTTCCATAATCACATTTAAAACTTGCTGAGGAAGTTGAGACCTGCTGTGTTTCAAAACAGAATATGCCAGGCTGTTAGATGAAGAGAGTGAAGCTTGACATTGAGCAGGTGACCGTCCCTCTGAGACAACAGGTGTGGAATCAAAGGTAAAGGCCATGGAGGCTTCCTTACCAGACTCCTCAGTAATGGGTACCAGTGTTGCCGAGGCCAATCTGGAGCTATTAAAATAATCCTTGGCTTGTCTTGTCTGACCTTTAGGAGCACCTTTGGGAGAAGAGGCAGAGGTGGAAAGGCATACACATGAAGATTTTTCCAACTGAAAGAAAGAGCATCCACTTTCCAAGCTGTGTGATGAAACCTCTTTGTGCAAAACTTTGGCAGCTGGTGGTTTAGTGGAGAAGCGAACAGATCTATGTCTGGAGTTCCCCATGACACTGTCAATGTCCGAAATACATGAAGATCCAGTTTCCACTCGTGGGGATCCATGATTTGTCTGCTTAACACATCTGCTAAGGAGTTCTGTGCTCCTGGCAGAAACCTTGCCTGAAGAGTTAGTTGCAAGCTGAGCGCAGTCTCCCATAAAATCATTGCTTGCCTGCATAACGGGTAAGAATGTGTTCCCCCTTGTTTGTTGATGTACCACATGACAGTTGTGTTGTCTGTTAGAATCAACACCTGCCCTGGAAGAAGTAACTCCTTGAAAGCCATTAATGCAAACTGGACTGCTAACATCTCCTTCATGTTGATATGTAGATGCTGTAGTCTGGCAGGCCACTTGTCTTGTATCCACTTTCCATTTAGATGAGCTCCCCAAGCAATGTCTGAGGCATCTGTCGTTAGAATCTGACTCGCCTCTGGCCGGGTCACAGAGAGTCCCTTGTTTAGGTGACATTCCTGAGCCCACCACAAAAATTCCTGTTGAATGCAAGGTATTATTTGAATGACAGTGTCCAAATCCTGGCAGTGCTGTGTCCATACAGTTTTTAGATACCATTGCAGCTTCCTCATATGCAGTTTGGCATTGGGAAGCACCAGAATACAAGATGCCATGAACCCTAAGGCTTGAAGGACTGTCCTTGCAGTCAGCCCGGACTGAAGAGATAGTTGATGGAAGTAAATGGAAAGATTCTTTTGTTTGTCCGGGGTTAAAAAGGCCATCTGGGCTGCTGTATTCAGTCTCACACCCAGAAAGCACATGTCTTGAGAGGGTACTAGACTGGACTTTATTTCGTTCACAGAATACCCTAGGCATCTTAGCACTGCTATCACATATTCCAAATGCTGTAAAGGTCTTCCTTTTCTTGAGCCAGAATCAGGCAGTCGTCCAAGTAAGGATAGATTTGTATTCCTTTTAGCCTGAAGTAAGCTATCACTGGAGCCAGAACCTTTGTGAATACTCTGGGCAGTAGATAAGCCAAAGGGCAATGCAGAGAACTGATAATGGGAATTTCCAGCTCGAAAACGCAGATACTTCCTGCAACTTAGTCTGATAGGCACATGAAGGTAAGCCTCCTTGAGATCTAAAGTTACCATCCAGTGATCTTTGCCCAGCAGAGGTAAAAGCTGTTGTAACGTCAACATTTTGAACTTGGGAATGTCCAGATAAGTGTTGAGGATAGATAAATCCAAAATTGGTCTCCACGTGTTCCCCTTCTTTGGTACTAGGAACAGGCGAGAATAAAATCCCAGGCCCCTTTCTGGTACAGGAACCGGCTGAATGGCCCCTATTTGGAGTAACAGAGAAATTTGCTTGTGAGCCTCTTTTCTTTGTAGAGGAGGAATGTCTGGCATGCCTTTGAAAGGAGGCAAGGTATGGAAATAAAACCTGTAACCGTGGTGAATGATATCCAAAACCCATCTGTCTTGGGTAATTAAATCCCAATTTTCTTTGAAAAGAGCCAGCCTTCCTCCCAAAGGTGCTGCCAGATGAGAATGTACTGGCAGCTGAAAAGGCAGGTCATTGGGTCTGTTTACGAAAGGACTGACCCCTGCCCTCACCAGAAGTCTGAGCAGGTGAACTCCCTGTTCTAGGCCTAAAAGAACCTTGAGCTCTGCCCCTACCACGTCTAGACCTACCCCTAGACTGGGAATCATAAGCAGGATATGTCCATCCCTTAGTAGGCCAATTTCTACTAAACTTTGGAGGCTGCACCTGCAAAAAATCTTTAACAGTTTGCATAGACTTAGCCTTGTCCTCCATTTTCTTTAAAACTGCTTCCACAGGCGAACCAAACAACACGTCAGACTGTAATGGAGCATCCAAAATCCTTGTCTTAACATGCTCAGCTAAATTCTGATCCCTCAACCAGGCGTGCCTACGAAGAACAGAACCAGTGGCAGCCACCCTCGAGGAGGCCTGTACAGCATCAAAACCACATTGCAAGGAATGCTTACCCACCTGTTCAGACACATGAACTAAATCCTGCAACTCTTTACACTCAATACCTTCCGCCAGAGCATCCACCTTAGACTTCAATTGTGAAAGGAGATAATTTTGATATTTTAACATGTGAAACTGGCAATTCAACGCCTCATGGCTAAAGTGGAAGAAGTATACACTTTCTTTCCCCATCTATCCAAAGCCCTTGCCTCTTTATCAGGAGGAACAGGATTTTTAACAACAGAAGCCTTAACACCTTTAGGCCCCTGAGAGACAGTTTCGGGTCTGCCCTAGGACTCTTAAAAGATACTTATGAGCTTCAGGCACCCTATAGTACCTATCTGGTTTAACTGGGGCAGGAGGCAAAGAATCAGGGTTCAGGGAAGCCTCTGCAAAAACATCTTCCACCACATCCAGAACAGGAGGTATAGCTAAAGGCCGATGCTGGGGTAAAAACAAGAATTCCCTAAGCCTCTTCCTGGAATCAGAGAAATCTTGACCTTCCCATTTAAAATGCTCCCTCATGGAATGAAGAGTCTCTGAAAATGAAAAATCCTCAGGAGGAGAAGCTGAAGGAGTAGAATCATCCACATCAGAATCAGAATAAGGAGGATACTCCTGCAAGTCTTCAGCCGAAGACTCAGAAGCTTCCGAACACTGCTCAAAACTCTCAAACTCAGGTTCCACCCTAGGCCTCTTATCAGGAGGGGGCATAGAACCTCTAATCATAGTAATCAAATCCTCTGCCATTTTAAGCATATGTTTCTTAGGCAAAGATCCGGAAGAGCTAGGAGAAACCCCCACTGAAGTTAAACCTGGCCTGCCTCTCAAAGGAGCCTTGGAAACAGAAGGGGAGGCTCTAACCACCTTAGGAAGAGAGGGAAGAACAGCCACCTGAGAAGCCCCTTCAGCCTGGCCTACCTCCTAAGAGGACACATCCTGTAACAGTAAAGTCTCTCCCTGAGACTCCAAAGAAACTCCTGGCAGAACCTCCGGTTCCACTGAGCCTTCTAAAGAACCGACGTCCGGGACTGTCGGTTCGTCCAATCTAGGCTTTGCTGCTTTGTCCTTGCGCTTTTTGGACGAAGCGGGCGTCGGAGCATCCGACGGCATTTTATAATTACAACGCTTCCCAAAAACTAACCTGGCACAGTCTAACCTTCTCTTAATAGTGCGTTTGTTAAATCTAGCACAAGAGCGGCATCCAACAACGTCGTGCTCAGGCCCTAAACAAGGTATACACAAGGTATGGTAATCCCTATGAGGTATCTGTTTCCCACAAGAAATACAGTTATTCACTTTTTCTGACATCCGGTTAAATACTGAGGCAAGAAAAACCAAAATATTCCCCAACGGGGTACTTAGCCAACTTTGATTCGGTCTGAAACTCCGACTTCAGAAAATTTCAGAACGCCAACCTGCACTCGCAAAACTGCTTCTGCATCGGACCATGCGGCAAAAAAGACTGAGGATATGACGTCGGTCATGCGCATTAGTACCCTGACGTCCTGACGTCAGACTAATGCGCCTTGACCGACGTCAGCCATATACTTTGGTATTCGGGCCGACTGGGACAGCGGACTACCCAATTGTTAGGACTGCAGCAATGTGGAATGAAGAACATCGCTTGGTTTCTTAACGTCCCAGACCTGTAAGAGGTATGAAGCTGGATTTGATGTGAGCTCCTAGTTCTCTTCAGGACTCTTTCTTCACAAATGTTATGTTTTGCATTTGGTATGCCTGAATACGATTCTCTAGACTGCACTTTTCCTCCTTTGATTCTGAAATTGGATGGACTGACTCCAGTGACTTAGGCATCAGATCTTATTCCTGTGGCTCAGGTTGGTTTCATGTTGCATTCAAGGCATTCAGCATTGACTTGTCCTTTGCAAGCTTGATTGCCTCCAGTGTTTGGTTCTTAAGGCCCTGTGCTTGTTTTGATTCTCACTCAGTCTCCTGGTGGATAAGTGTTGGGTCCGGCACTGGCTTATCCCTTGTTAGGTAGGTCATATCGGTGGGGCCAGTGCAGACTATCCAGACACTGTCAGTTTTAGGAAGACAGATATCAGCTGTTCCTGTGTTGTCTACCCCCTGGGTTTGGGGGACGCATTACAGACATTATACTTTGGGCCTTTTATGCTAATATACATTCACTACTTAAAGTCAACAGGTAACAATGCCTTTTTGACTTTTGTTCACATTGCATTCCAGCTTTGATTTCTGCTTGTAATTTTTGGATTCCTGTTTTAATGTCTACTCCCAGGCTTTGCCTAAAAATGTTTCACGTAGATCAGATTTCTATCCAAGTTAACAAACACTAAATAAAAGTAAAATAAAAGTGAAGATGTCTCCCAGAAATGGGATGTGATGCTCTCATTAAAAAAAAAAAAAAAAATGGGGATGACTACTCAGACTTATGTTCCCACAATTCCTCTGCAGTTATTTGACCACTGTTACTGCCTAAATTCAGAAGTACAGGCAGTCCAACTTCACATGCACCTGCTTTCATACCTGAAAGATCAAACAGATGCAGTTTGTGTACAACATGCTTGTGCTTGTTGCAGCTCATTCACAGTGTTACAAAGTTGGCTGCGATGATTGGTACACTTGCACTGATCGCATGCAGTAAAGATATTGATAGAGGTGTGTGCCTACAAGTTCCATTGGCATAAGAACTGATGATGCACTAATGATATTCATAGAGCTCTGTGCCAACAAGCTCAATTTGTATAACAACTTTGCAACTTGAAATAAAATTGCTAGAGCTTCGATTGTTGCCATTTTGTGTGCCAACTGTTACAGCATTTATGCAAACAATGACAAAAAGCCAGAATCAAAGTCAGTAGTTTAAAATATATATGGTTAAGATCAGAATCAAAGGAGTAGGTTCATAACATTGCTGTTTATTCAGAAGTCTTCAACAATAGCTTCTAAAATACTGGTAAGGTGCTAATCTTCAGATTGTTTAATTATGAGGTCTGCTGGCATTATTGGGTGAAATACCCCTTTTAATAAACTTTACTTTCAAAATAATATGTTTGCTTAAACAATACAGTCTCTGTCTGGTAGCTGATAGTAGCAGTGCTCAGGACCAAGCTGCATAAGTATGTTTTGCATTTTACCAAGTGAACCATTACTGCTCTATGGCAACAGACTTTCACTCCCCCTCCACACATCTTTACATGTCTGCAGTGCAATATACTATTTCTTTAGTCTTTCCTTGACAAAAGTTCTTTAAAAAAAAAAAAAACCAACAATTCCCACACAGTGAAATGGTGAAATATGAGAACTGTCAGCTACATCTCTACTTTTTTATGTTGTTTAATATTACGGTATTGATAAAAAAAACTTTTATCACTGTGCTTGTAATCAATAAGAGAAGGATTACAGGAATAACTCCAAACCTTGATATTTCTAGGGGAATTGACATTAAAGTCTCAGGGAGCAAGGCACAGGAGAGAGCACTTCATTAATGAGGCGAACTATATTCTCTTGGATGCACTTAAGACTTGTGGAAATTGTTATATATTTTTTTTTGTGGAGGGGGGGTCGAAGACAGGCTGAGCAAGTCAAGGCATGGAATCAAGTTTTGTCTGACACAACTTCAGTAGGGGGAAGTATTTGTACTTTGGCACAATACAGAAAGAATGCTAATGGTGTGATGTCCCATTCCAGGGGTAAAGTAGAATACAATGGCATGTAGAACCACAGTTGGTGGCCCTTCCTCTGTCCAAAGTTTAACAGCTGATGAGGAATACCTGCTGACCCTTTGAGGGGATGACTGTGACACAGAATATGTTGGCACTATGTCCATTAAAGGTGGCATAGATACTGTCACTTTGCTATGCCTTCATTGACATACAGATGATACAGAAGGTTAGTGTTTACTTGCCATCTATAATGAATATGACAAATGCATTAAAAATAATAAATAAAACACATTGCATCAACATCCTGCAACTTCCTACCTGCAAGCCACCACAGAGCTTTCACTGAAACTAGGGCTGCTTGTTTCCCCAGAATGACAGCTCTCCCTAATTAAGTCTAATGGTATACAATCTACCAGTATCTGGACTACATGAAATAAATTAAATTATGGCCTGCAAATTAAAAGTACACTTTGTTTAATTAAACTATATTTCTAAGCCCACTTACTATAATTTTTCAGTAACATCCCAATATCCATTTCCAGGTCACTTTACAAGACAATGGCAGTGGTAGACTTGGCATCCTTCAGAACGCCACAGGCCCACGCTAATGCATTGTCCATTAAATGTAAATATCCATCCACTGTAAATGGCAAGAAGCTATGTCTTAAAAAATCTACTTCTGGCATGCGTACCCAAGTGTTAGGTTTTGAAACAAAGAAACATTCTCCACAGTCCGTAAGTCTCTGTCTTTAATAATCATCTACTGTTGCAGCACTCCCAACACATAAGCACACACATACACACTAAAATCCCCAACATTTAAAAAACGACATTGTACCCACTTGATTTGCCAATATTGATGATCCGCCAAAGCTATGCTTACTGTTGTCCAATCTACCACTGCTTAGAACCCACCAATGAAAAAACAGTACTAGGTGCTTTTTTGTTTGTCTGAAAAAACAATACAACTTTATATGCTACAGTCCCACATAGTCAGTCCACTACTGACCCAATAACCCTAGGCTGCTCTCTCATTCTTACTCCCTGGAACTGCATTACACTGGATGACTACTTTTATTTCCTAAGCAAAAGAGACAAATTGGAAGATGAGGCAAAAATCCAGACATTCTTTGAAAATCCATACAGTTAAGAGGTATGAGTTCATGTTCAATACAACACTCTCCCTTGTCAGGAAAGCCGCAATTTAATGAAAGTGTACTTTTAATGTACGATAGATTTGTGAGCTAACTTGTTTGTCTTCAGTAGGTAGACTGATCATTGTTAGCCTCTTTGTGCATGCGTGCGTCTCTGTCATGCACACATATACACACACACACTCTTCTACTTTCACTCACACAATTCTGCTTTCATGCATGCACTCACTCACTCCATACTTACCTATTAACACAGGTAATTGCTGTCCCTTTCAAAGGCAACAGCGGCAAATCCATACATGAGTCCCTTTTCAGTGAGAACACACACACACACACACTGATTGTTCGGCGCAAAATAATGGCATAAACACACTGACCCTTTTTTGGCTCAAAAACAAAACTAGAAGGGTGCTTTGGCACATCCGCACACCGATATTAGCATTACAGGTCACGGGAGCAAAAAACACAAAACAAAAAAAAAGTGTTTTGAGGCATGCGTACATCGATGTTGCAGTTAGAGGTTGAGAGCCGCATGGAAGAGCTCTGAGGGCCGAAATGCGACCCGTGGGCCGCAGGTTGGACACGTCTACTCTAGAGCATATCTCCATCTCTCAGGGGTCTCCTCCACCTGTTCCCTACTCTCACTACAGATCACAATGTCATCTGCAAACATCATAGTCCACGGGGACTCCTGTCTGATCTCGTCTGTCAACCTGTCCATCACCATTGCAAATAAGAAAGGGCTCAGAGCTGATCCTTGATGTAACCCCACCTCCACCTTAACCGCATCCGTCACTCCCACCGCAGACCTCACTGCTGTCACACCACCCTCGTACATATACTGTACCACTCTTACATACTTTTCTGACACTCCTGACTTCCTCATACAATACCACAACTCCTCTCTAGGCACCCTGTCATATGCTTTCTCTAAGTCTACAAAAACACAATGCAACTCCTTCCGACATTCTCTGTACTTCTCCATCAACACTCTCAGAGCAAAGATTGCATCTGTAGTGCTCGTTCCTGGCATGAAACCATACTGCTGATCACTGATCATCACGTCCCTTCTTACCCTTGCTTCCACTACTCTTTCCCATAACTTCATGCTGTGACTGATCAATTTAATCCCTCTGTAGTTACTACAGCTCTGCACATCACCCTTATTCTTAAAAATCGGTACCAAAACACTTTTTCTCCATTCCTCAGGCATAAGTGTCTTATAAGTAAGCACTAATAAACTAAAGCACTACACCCTCTTATACTCCCTTTAAGTATTTGGCTCCCTATTGGTCCTTTTTGATCAAGTCAAAAAGTAATTCCTTATACTATTCTGGCATATCCAAAAGTCAGTTTCAGGTTTACTCTCCAGTCCAGTTGGTGAATATGGGAATCTTGAGGCAATGTTACAACTGCCTTATGTACAAAGACCACCCTCTCCTCTTCCCAACAAGCTCAAATATATGTGAGAGATGCAACTATATAGCCAAACTGGAGGCTGAGCTCTCTCAACATAGTACTGGCACGGTCAGTCTGGAGGAGAAGGTCATCACACACACCACAAATCCAGTCTCACATAGACCTATCGCAACAGCAAACCAAACACATAAACACACAAAAACATACTCGGAGGCTCTAAATAAAAATCTGCCCAAGCAACAGAGACCTACAAAGCAGACATCCGAGCAACTGCTACCCCACAACAATACCCACGTATCACATAGTTCACAAAGTCAGTGTGCCACACAGTCACAGCCCTTAAGGCTAAACAACACACCTAATACACTTGTAATAGGTGACTCTATTGTCAGACACACTGACGTCCCTCTCACCAGGCTGAACAAGGAGAAGGTCACTGTAAGCTGCCTGTCGGGTGCCAGGATCCGCCACATAACACAAGCACTCAAGTCACTCCAAAGCAAGTACAAATATGACTCGGTCATTGTCCATGCTGGTGTGAATGACCTGAGATGTACCTCCCTGGATTACATGAAAAGAGACATAGAAGAGCTCTCTGATCATGTGGCCCAGGCCGATATGACCCTGACCTTGAGTAGCATCTTACCCTCACCAAGAATTATACCACAGTATAAAGACAAAATTATCAATTTCAACAATTGGCTAAAGTATTGGTGTCACTCAAAGAGGATCCAGTGTCTGTCAGCCTGGAATGACATGCTTGACAAGCCACGTTGCTTCACTAGGGACGGCTTGCACCTGTCACCCCTGGGTTTTCGAATACTGGCCAAGGCTCTTGCCACCCCCATAGTGCCTTTTTTAGGCAAGGCTCAAAAGACAAACCCACCTCCTTAGACAACACAAGGAAAAAGAAACTAAGGGTAATATCGCTCAACACCAGAAGTCTAAACCTCAAGATGCACGCACTCGAGGCTCTCCTCAGTATGGAGAATATCGATATCTGTGCAATGACAGAAACCTGGTTCAAGGCTCCCGAGAGCACCCCAGCACTACCAGGCTATACCTCAATACCATGCTTTTTGGCCCCAAAACTCAGACCGAACCACAAGAGGAGGCGGAGTATCCATATTCATCAAAGATACCCATACCTCCAGGCTAGTGGCACTGCACGAAGCATCTGAGACCATCCATGTGCAACTAACAGTGGGCAAAACTGCCTTCCAGTTTGTAGCCTGCTACAGACCACACTCCCAAACTCAGGAACCCCACTCGGCTTTCCTGAAGACACTGGAGAATATGAAGGTCTCTCCAAACACCATTATATTGGGTGACTTTAACTACCCAAACATAGACTGGGAGCACTACTCAAGCCCCAACACCCTAGCCCAACGGTTCCTAGAATTTATAAACTCAAATGCTATGGAACAACTGGTCACCACTCCCACAAGAGGGGAAAACGTATTGGACCTGATCATCACCAACATGGGGACTCTATGTTCCATACCAGAGGTATACCCCTCATTGGTAAGATCTGACCATAAATTAATCACTATGGACATCCATATCCCGTCTCCACCCCCAGCAAGGGAAACCATGGTCAAAAACTTCTCAAAAGCAAACTTCCCACTTCTCAAAACCAAGGTAGAATCCTTCAAAGCCCCAGGGCCAGTGGAAAATACGGCCCAAACTGCAGAATCCTTTACAAACGCATTCTATGGATACCTACAGGAATGCATGGATCATGCTATCCCAAATAAAACCAAGACACACTCCTCCAAAGGTAAGAGACCTGTCTGGTGGACCCCAGCCATAAATAAGCTATACAACAGAAGGAGGAAGCTACTACATGATACAGCAAAATCCCTGAAAGGGAAGGCAACTCTGATCAGTACTAGCAAGGAACTACGATCCCTCATAAAATCATCTAAGGCTAGCTTCGAAAGAAAAATTGCACAAGATGCTAAAGATAATCACAAGGCTTTCTTTAGTTATGTCAGAAACCTGGGTGGAAACTCCCAGATATGCTCTGAGTTAGTGCAAAATGACAAAAAATAAACTGAACCCACAGACATTGCCAACATCCTGGCAGACAGGTTCAGTGCAAACCCCACCCCTCCCCCCCAAATGAGCAAATGACTATCCCAACAGAGTGTAGCCTCCCTGACATCACAGATGCACAGGTGAGAGTTGCCCTCTCCAAAGCAAAAAACACAGCATCAATGGGACCGGACGGTGTCCCGGGCTGTGTTTTACATGAGCTCCAAGAAGAACTGAACCCTCACTTAAAATCACTGTTCAGTCTCAGCCTTACAACAGGTTATGTACCCAAAGAATGGCGTACTGCAACAGTCATCCCACTCCATAAAGGTGGTGCCACAACGGACCCCAGAAACTATCACCCTATAAGCCTAACTAGCCTGGTCTGCAAAGCTATGGAGTGTATCATCATGGAACTCATAAACAAAGACATTGGGAACCTCCAAACACTGGATCCTACCCAATTTGGCTTTGTTAAGGGCAGATCTTGCCTCTTGAACCTTGTCAATTTTTTGAAATAGTCACCAAGGCCATAGACGAAGGGAAGGTAGTCCACACAGCCTACCTTGACCCTGCAAAAGCCTTCGACACAATACCCCACTCGGGCATCATAAATAAGCTCACCAGCTTAAATATCAACCCCTATGTCACAAGATGGGTTGCAAACTGGCTTAGGGATAGAACCCACATGGTCAGTTACAAGTAGCGTCCCACAAAGCTCAGTCCCGGGACGTCTCTTGTTCGGTATATATTTCTCTGAGGTACAGGCTAACACAGGATGACTATGGCTGACAAAGTTTGCAGATGACTGTAAACTGGGGGCCATAATCGACTCGCCGGCTGACACAAGCATCCTCCGAAAAGGTCTCACAGAGACGGATAACTGTTGCCAGAGCCATGGCCTAAAGCTAAATGCCAAAAAGTACATAGTCATTCCCTTGGGGAAAACAAAGTACCCACAAATTACCACATAGGTGGTAATCCATTAAGTACGGAAGAAGTAATTAGGGATTTGGGGACCCAAGTAGATTGCAATCTCTCCTTTGACAATCACACTGCCAAAGTGGTTAGAAAGACATTCTATATAGACCACCTTATCACGAAGGGGCTCACATCTAGATCAAGAGAGGTCATTGTGCCCCTCTACTCATCACTCATCAGGCCCTTAATTGAATACAATGCCCCATTTGGGATGTACCTTATCCGTCACCTGCTACAACTAGAAAGACCCCAAAAGTACCTCACCAAGAGGATCAAGGGACTCAAACAGATGCCCTACGCAGTTAGGCTAAAGAAACTCTAGCTCTACTCAGTTGCTTACCGCCTACTCAGAGGCGATCTGTGCCTGATGTATAAAGCCATGTCCAACCCAGAATTAATGGACATGCTCCACCTCAAGAAATCCAAATCCATGAGAACTACAAGCTCCAGTGACTTAAACCTCAGCAAAGAAATAAATAGAACATGTTGGAGGGACAGATTCATATCCCAGAGACTCCCCTCACTCTGGAACAAAATCCCAATCCAAGTCAGACAAAGCCTCTCAATGACCCTCTCTTCAAGATGAATCTTGACATTTGGATGGGAGATCGTAAATTTACCCCTGGGATCTCTTCTGTGTCACTGCTAGACAGAGGCACGGTAAACTAACCTTAAATGGGCTATCTTCTGTGACCTACTATACAGAGGTACAGTCAACTAATCTAAGAAGGGTGGCGAAAGCCAAACACACTCTGGTTAGGCTTGTAAATGCCCTAGGGCAGATAGCCTAGTATCAACCTATGAACCTCTCACTTTCCAAGATTTCATTAAACAATCTGGTTAAAAACTCCACTGCCATTTCACCTAAACACCTCCATGCTTCCACAGGTATGTCATCTGGGCCAACAGCCTTTCCATTCTTCATTCTCTTCATAGCTATCCTTACTTCCTCCTTGCTAATCCATTGTACTTCATGATTCACTATCCCTACATCATCCAACCTTCTCTCCCTCTCATTCTCTTCATTCATTAACCCCTCAAAATACTCTTTCCATCTCCTCAACACACTGTCCTCGCTTGTGAGTATGTTTCCCTCATTATCCTTTATCATCTTTACCTGCTGCACATCTTTTCTAGCTCGGTCCCTCTGTCTAGCCAATCGGTACAGGTCCTTTTCTCCCTCCTTAGTGTCCAACCTTTCATACAACTCTTCATATGCCATATCCTTAGCCTTCGCCACCTCTCTCTTTGCCATGCACCTCATCTCCTTATACTCCGGTCTACTTTCTTCATCTCTCTGACAATCCCACTTCTTCTTTGCCAACCTCTTTCTCTGTATACTCTCCTGTACTTCCTCATTCTACCACCATGTCTCCTTGTCGTCCTTCCTCTGTCCAGATGTGATACCAAGCACCTTTCTAGCCATCTCCCTTACTAGCTCTGCTGTAGTTACCCAGCTATTTGGTAACTCTTCACTGCCACCCAGTGCCTGCCTTAACTCATTCTTGAACTCCACTTCACAATTACCCTTTTTCAATTTCCAAGACTTGATCCTTGGTGCTGCCCTCACACTCCTCCTCCTCTTCTTGATAACCGTCATCCTACAAACCACTATCCTATGCTGCCTAACTACACTTTCTCCGGTCACCGGTCACCACTTTACAGTCTCCAATCTCCTTCAAACTGGCCCTCCTACATAAGATATAATCCACCTGTGTGCATCTTCCTCCACTCTTGTATGTCACCTTATGCTCCTCCCTCTTGTTAAAATATGTATTCACCACAGCCATGTCCATCCTTTTCGCAAAATCCACTACCATCTGACCTTCTGCATTCCTTTAACACCATACCTACCCATCACTTCCTCATCCCCTTTACCCATCACTTCCTCATCCCCTCTGTTCCCTTCACCAACATGCCCATTGAAATCTGCTCCAATCACCACTCTCTCACCCTTGGGTACAGTCATCACCACTTCATCCAATTCACTACAAATTTTTTCTTTCTCATCCATTGCACACCCAACTTGTGGAGCATACGCACTAACAACATTCATTACACCATCAATTTCCAGCTTCATAAACATCACTCTATCCGATACTCTTTTCACCTCCAAAACACTCTCAGCATACTGTTCCTTCAGAATACCTCCTACGCCATTTCTCCTCCCATCCACACCATGATAAAACAATTTGAACCCACCTCCGATACACCTAGCCTTACTCCCCTTCCATCTGGTCTCTTGCACACACAATATACCAACCTTCCTTCTGTCCATATCAGCTAGCTCTCTCCCTATACCAGTCATACTGCCAACATTCAAAGTTCTGACCCTCACTACCACAGTCCTAGCCTTTCTCCTCTCTTCCTGCCTTCGGCCATGTTTTCCGCCTCTTCTCCTCCTTCGGCTATTATTAGCCCAATTTCTGCCAGCACCCTGTGGGCTAACAGTACTGGTGGCGGTCGTTGTTAACCCGGGCCGCGACCGATCCGGTATAAAAATTTTTCTTGGTGTCTGCATGAAATGTTTTGGTGAAGTTTTATGCCGGATGCCCTTCCTGACGCAATCCTCCCCATTTATCCGGGCTTGGGACAGGCACAAAGAAATGCACTGGCTTGTGCATCCCCAGTGGCTGGGTATATATGTATTTTAATGTTGAAAAACCTATATTTCTTATTATGCACAGTCTACCCAAGATTCATAAGAACCCCACTAATCCACTGACAAGACCTACAGTATCTGGACAAGGATGGGTGACAGAGCCATTATCTATCTATCTATCTATGTAGAAGATAAGCTTAGACCCGTATTGAATAAGGCTCCAGCTGTGTTATTGCTCAGGTCAATGATATGTCACGTTTTACTTTTGTAACCATGGATGTTTGTACTTTATTTACAGTGATTCACAATGAGTATGGGGTAGAAGGCATCAGAAGGTTTTTGTCTGAACATAGTGATTACTCTAGTAAACAGGTTACTTTAATTTGTATGTTATTAATGCTGATGTTAGAACATAATGCGTTCACTTTCAATGGTGAATACTACCTCCAGAAAACTGGCATAGCTATGGGCACTCCGTGTGCCAATACCTATGCCAATATGGTGATGGCTTTCTGGGAGTCACAGAATGTTATACGAACTAATTTGATCAATGAAAATATTGTACATTACAGGAGATTTGTTAATGATGTGTTTTTGTTATGGTGTGATACATCTGATGAACTTCAGGGGTTCATGGACAAGATTAACAGAAGTAAAGATTTCTTAAAATTTACAGTTAACTTATATGACAATACTGATTTTTTTAGATGCAAAGCTCTCTAAAAAAGAAATAGGTGTTTTAAATACTGAAGACATACTGTAAAAATAAAAATTTGCACCGTACAAGTATGCACCTTAATTACATTTATACAAACACTATGAAGGGGCAATTTTTACGAGCACCTAGGCTGGGCACTAATGATTTGGTATTGGAAAAAAGATTTCATTCTATGAATAATGAATTTATAGAAAAGGGAGTATAATACTAATGGTGACAGAAGCAGTAAATCAGGTTAAGTCAATGAGAAAAAGTAAAGGGAACCCCTACTTTTCTGCTAGATATAAACAAAATAAAGTGAGTTTGAATGGTTGTGAATTGGCTGATATAAATAAAAAAAAAGTAAGAGTCACTTTAACCTACTCCAGCAGTATTAATACAATATGCAATATTATTATCTGTTAGCAGATGAAGGGTTGAGGAATGTGGTGGGTGATGTCCCTGGTTTCTGGTTTAAAAACGAACTGCCATTAAAAAGATGACTGTATTATAGTACAGATAAAAAGAATCCTGGACAAGTTTCAGATAGGGTAGTGGCATTCCCATGTAAAACTTGTAAAGCCTGTGGGCCCAAAACTACTAAAAAATTGTTCATTCACCCTTGACAAGGTTATAATATTCACCTCGTGTATATGCAGACTGTAAAAGTAAAAGTTTAGTTTATTTAGCTATGTGTAGGGAATGCCTGTGTTATTACACTGGGAAAACCAACCTAGCTTGAAAGAGAGAATGTTAGAACATCTAGATGATATAAGGAGGGATGTAGCATTTAGCACTTTGAATAAACATGTTAAAACTAATAAGGGACGTAGCTTTGAGTTTATGGTTTTGCAGATGAATTATGAGAATTATAGAGGTGGTAGTATAATTGACAGGACTGAAATGATGAAATGGAATGGACCATTCTGTTGCAGACAGACAAAGGGTATGGCCTTAATGGTAATGTATCACTGAAACCAGCACTTAAAGTCAGAAGATTGCATCATTAACGTTTAATAGGTTATCATGGTTATTAACTGAATTTTACTAATGAAATTTCATGATAGTTCTTATTTAAAGTGCATTTTTAGAAGTTTTTGTGTGGTCTGATGAAGTACAGTTAGCACAAAAGTGCTTATCTGAGTTATTAAAAAGTTTATTACTTAAGCCGAGGTGGCTGGTTGCTGTGTGCTTTCTCTGGATTTGGAATTTATCAGCCAACCTTTGATTGCGATGTGTATCTTGTGTTCTTCAAGAACTAGAATATCCCAGTTTTGCTGGAGAACTAGGAGGAGAAACAGGATGAAGAGAGGAGTGGATCACAACCTATCTTTACAAGCAAACAGAACTTGAGACCAAGGACAAGGGCCCTGCTGAGGCTTTGCTTCAACACACATATGCAAAGTAGCAAGCTCTACCTCATTAAAGTAGCCTGTACATAATATGGAATAAAAGGATAATGTACCTACCCACAATGAAGGCCTAAAAACAATACATGTACTTACCATGACTGACGACAAGAGTAATCTGTTTGTCACTGTCAGACTTATTAGAAGTACAAGTTGTGGTGGGTAAATAGAGACAAAACTCTAACATAATAAATGGAAAGGGAAGTGGTGGAAAACCCACACAAGTCCAAGAAAAGAGAAAATTAATTCTCGGCACAAGACTAAAGAGGATGCCCTAACAGAAAAGAGAATGTGGATTTAGTCTAACAAAATTTTCAGACTACTGAAAAAATAACAGAATAAAGTGGCAAACAAGGTTGGTAACCATTAAGTTTAGAGAAAATGTCTAAAAGCGCACACTACAAAACTTAATCCAAGAACACTGCTTGAGTCTATTAAAATACACCCAAATATAAATAGCAGGGGGAAGAAACAGGAGAATGCAGAAGAAACACGGTTATCAAGGGAAACAGCGGTGCAAATGTAGCCCCTAGAATGTTACATATGCCGAACTGGACATGGCAATTCCTAAAGGTTAACTGAGAATGAGTTCTCCTTGGGTAGATCTACTGTTTCATTTACTGAAAGAAGACAAAGCATTGTCCTAGCTTTCAGAATGGTCACTTCAAAATAATGCCATACTGTATCGACAGCAAACACTGTTGGATTTGGTTCACAGCAAAAGTATGTTGTTCTTATCCTTACAGATGCAAACACAGGGTAAATGAAGCCCTAAATACTGGGATGCTATAAAAAATAAAAAAAGAAAACACTAGGCCCAAAGCAGAAACACAAGCAACCTCCACCCCCTAACACAACCCAAATGTCACATAGCCCACAAACTCAGTGTGCCACTCAACCACAGCACATACGGCATAACTACATACCCAACACTCTAGTGATAGGTGACTCTATAGTCAGGCACACTGATGTTCCACTCACCAGGCTAAACAAGGAGAAAGTTACTGTCAGCTGCCTGTCGGGTGCCAGGATCCGCCACATAACGCATGAACTCATGTCACTCCACAACAAGTACAAATATGACTCTGTCATTGTCCATGTTGGTGTGAATGACCTGAGACGTACCTCCTTGGACTACATGAAAAGGGACATGGAGGAGCTGTCCGATCTTGTAGCCCAGGCAGGTATGATCCTAGCCCTGAGTAGCATCCTGCTATCACCCAGAATGATACCACAGTACAAGGACAAAATGATTGACTTCAACAATTGGCTAAGCTTCTGGTGTCATTCTAAGGGGATCCAGTATCTGTCTGCCTGGGATGACATGATCGACAAGCCACGATGCTTTGCCAGAGATAGCCTGCACCTGTCGCCCCTGGGATTCCGGATACTGGCTAAGGCTCTAGCCACCCCTATAGTGCCTTTTTTAGGCAAGGTTCAAATGACAAATTCCCCACCCTAACAGGTACAGGCAAGAAGAATCTCAGGGTATTGCTACTCAATGCTAGAAGTCTAAACCTCAAAATGCACTCTCTCGAGGCACTCCTTAAAATGGAGAACATCGACATCTGTGCAGTGACAGAGACCTGGTTCAAAGCTCCAGAGAGTACCCCTGCATTACCAGGCTATAATTCATACCACACCTTTCGGCCACCTAACCTGGACCGAAACACTAAAGGCGGAGGCGTGTCCATATTCATTAAGGATATCCACACCTCCAGGCTAGTTGCTCAGCATAATGCATCCGAGATTATCCAAGTGCAACTAACTCTGGGCAAGTCCGCAATCCAAATTGTAGCTTGCTACAGATCCCCACCATGCCCCAGGATTCCCACTCCTCATTTCTTAATACACTGGAAAATATTAGGGTACAACCTAACACCCTAATAATGGGCGATTTCAACTACCCTACCATTAACTGGGAAAACTACTCATGTACCAACTCTTGTTCTCAACGTTTAATGGAATTCATAAATTCCAATGCCATGGATCAACTTATCCACACCCCCACCAGGAGCAGCAATATCCTAGACCTGGTTATTACCAACATGGGCAACCGGTGCTCTACACCAGAGGTCAATTCCTTGTTGGTCAGATCCGACCATAAGCTAATCACCCTAGACATCCACATCCCTCCCCCACCCCCCATTAGGGAAACCACAGTAAAAAATTTCTCCAAAGCCAACTTCACGCTTCTTAAGACACCCATGCTGACGGACAATAGAGGTATGACTGCTGAATCCTACACAAATGCACTTTATAAGCACTTACATGAGTGCATGGATCGTGCAATCCCTAACAGAACCAACATGCTATCCTCCAAAAAAAAGGAAGCCAATCTGGTGGTCCCCTGCCATAAATAAACTCTACAACAGAAGAAAGAAACTGTTGCAAAAAAAAGAGTAAAATCCCATGAGTGGAGAAACTCCCTGGTCAGCTTCAGTAAGAAGCTGAGAGCCCTCATAAAATCCTCCAAGGCTAGTTATGAAAACAAAATCGCCACTGACTCTAAAGACAACCACAAAGCATTCTATAGCTATGTCAAGAATCTCAATGGCAACACTCAGATCTGCTCTGAGTTACAGCACAATGGCACTAAATATACAGAACCAATGGATATTGCCAACATCCTGTTAGATAGGTTCAGTGCTAACTTTAGCCAAATTATGGAACTCACTCCCACCCACAATTACCTCCATACCATCATGCACCCACTTCAAAACTTTACTAAAAGTGCAACTAAAAACATGCTGGCTATGCCCTTGCAACTCCCACTCTAATATCATCCACGCCATCCAACCACTACCTTTCTTTCCACTCCACTAGCTACCTTGATTATAGCAAGCTCAGATGCTCATAAGCCAGTACTTATTATAAAGCACGAACTTCTTCTTCTTGTAACATTTGTTAATGTCTGGTATGCACTTCACAGATAAAGATTCTAGTTGTCTACTGATGTACTATGTTCTTCATCTGTAAATATGTTGTAAGTAATTGCTACGTAAATTGTTAATCACTATGTAATCCAATGTAAATACTGTCTGTTTATTTTAACTGTGGAGCTTTTCTCCCCGGGCCTCCGCTGAAAATGGACCTACGTCCAGTCGGACACTCCCGGTCAACAAATTTAAATAAATAAATAAACTTTACCCCTCTGTCATCCCCTAAAGGGCCCATCTCTATACCAGAAGAATGCAAAGTTCCTGTAATTTGGCTGCACAGGTAAAAAACACACTATCCAAAGCCAAGAACACAGCATCCATGGGACCTGACAACATCCCAGGCTGTGTTCTACATGAACTACAGAACGAACTGGCACCCCACCTAAGTACCATGTTCAATCATAGCCTCACCTCAGGCTATGTGCCCACTGAATGGCGCACAGCGACAGTTATCCCACTCCACAAAGGGGGAGCCACCACAGACCCCGGAAACTACTGCCCCATTAGCCTAACGAGCCTGGTCTGCAAGGCTATGGAGCGTATCATCATGGAACTTATAAACAATGACATTGGTAATCTCCAAACTCAGGACCCCACCCAGTTCGGGTTTGTAAAAGGCAGATCATGTCTCCTAAACCTGACAGACTTCTTTGAAGCAGTCACCAAAGCCGTAGATGAGGGTAAGGTGGTTCACACAGACCATCTAGATCTCACCAAGGCTTTTGACACCATCCCCCAATCTGGAATTATAGATAAACTCACTAAACTAGGTATAAATCTCTATGTCACAAGATGGGGTGCCAACTGGCTCAATGACAGAACCCACACTGTGAAAGAAGCAGACTCCAAATCCAGCTTCAGACCAGTGACAAGTGGAGTACCACAGGGTTCAGTCCTGGGTCCTCTCCTGTTTGGTATCTACTTCTCTGAAGTACAGGCCAACACAGAAGGTCTTTGGCTAATGAAGTTCGCAGATGACTGCAAACTAGGAGCCATAATCAAAACTCCAAAAGATGTGGACATCCTACAAAAGGGCCTTGCTGAGACAGATGCCTGGTGTCAAAGCCATGGCCTCAAGCTCAGTGCCAAAAAGTGCACTGTCATTCCTTTTGGTAACAACTCAGTACCCATGAACTACTACATAGGTGGTAGTCTACTTAACACCGAAAGTGTAATAAGAGACCTTGGGACACAGGTGGACAGTAGTCTCTCCTTTGATAATCACATCGCCACAGTAGTCAGGAAATCCTTCTATGTGGCACACCTCATCACAAAAGGTTTCTCATCCAGGAAAAAAGAGGTCATTGTTCCCCTCTACTCGTCACTCATTAGACCCATTATACAGTACAATGCCCCTTTTGGTATGTACCTCACAAGACATCTACAACAACTGAAAAGGCCACAGAAATACCTCACAAAGAGGATTACCGGCCTCAAAGAGATGCCCTATGCAGACCGTCTCAAAAAACTGCAGCTTTACTCCATTGCATATCACCTACTCAGAGGCAATCTCTGCCCAACACACAAAGCTATGTCAAACCCAGAGCTTTTAGACATGCTCCACTTAAAGAAATCCCAATCCCTACAAGCTACACGCTCTAGGGACCTAAACCTCGTCACCACAATAAACAGAACATGCTGGAGGGATAGATTCCTGTCCCAGAGACTTCCCATACACTGGAACAAACTACCTATCTATATCAAACAAAGCTCCTCATTAGCACTGTTCAAGAAAAATCTTGATGATTGGATGGGAGATAGGAAATTCACCCCGGGGATCACTTCTGTGGCTCTGCTCAACAGTGGCACAGGAAAATAATTTTCTTGGGTGGCTAAAGCCAGGGTACCTTTGGCTAGGCTTATATAGGCCCTAGGGCCAATAGCCTAGTACCTACCTATGAATCTATGAACATCACTGCATCTCCAACAGTAATGTCATCAAGTATTTAAAATCTTAAGAAAGACGAAAGTATCACTGGGACATGTGACTTGGCATGCACAAATTCATTATGTAGGTATTCCACTGCATATGCACCTATAAGCAAAGTCCATATCCGAAAATCCACAAAGATCGTTAAAACACTTACTACAAAACAGCAAATTTCTTCAGAGACATATCCTTGAATTGATTAGCATCACCAGGACCAATGTCCTCATTTGAATTTGCCATGATGCCAAAATGTACTCTATCTATTTTCTGTAAGGAGTGGGGCTATGACTTATTTTCACAATGAAGAATGCAATACACAGGCAGAACATAGATGTATAGTAAAAGCATCACATCAGAAGCATCCATGTATATATTTCCACACAGAAATGGCATTTTCTCATACTGGAAACATGAGATCGCTACCACTAAAAATTCTGTACTGACGAAAGCAAAATGGTCCATTCAAATTAAACTCTGAGCTACATTTATGTCCTAAAGGGCAAAGTAACAGACATGTGCAGTTCTCAACAAAGGATCCAAGCCTATTCCTTAAAAGCTTTACTAAGAACTGCCACAAGGTGAATGATTTACCTCCTGTTTCTCAGAGACATGCACAGTCATTTAGGTCCATAGAGTGATACTAGGCTATTGGTCCCGAAGGCCCTTATAAGCCTAGCCAAGAATTTAGTCCATGTTCCCTCAAAGTCAGCACCTGTTTCCCCTTTCCAGCAGGGACACAGGTGGGATCTTAGGAGTATATTTTCTGTTTCCCATCAAATCGTCCAGGTTCCTCTTACAGAGGGCTAGAGAGGTGTTCTGCTTGACATGGAGAGAGAGTCTATTCAAAGACAGGGGATTCTTTGAGACACAAATCTATCCCGCCAACAAGTTCTATTAATGACACAGACCAGGTTAAGGCCTTGCGTGCGGGCTGCATAAGTGGAGTTTGTCTTACAGATATGCAGCAACTCCATCAAGGCTGGGTCTGAAATGGTCTTGTATGCCAGACACAGGTCACCTCTGAGCAGTCTGTATGAGACTGAGTAGAGGGACAGGGCTTTTAGCCTATTTGTATAGGACAGGTGTTTGAGACCCTGGATTTTCCTGGTCAGGAACCTCTGTGGTCTCTCCAACTGCTGCATGTGCTTGGCAAGGTACATGCTGAAGGGAGCACTGTACACGACAATAGGTCTGATAAGGGAGGGGTACAGGGATGTTATGACCTCCTTGTTCCAGGATGAAATACCCTTATTTATGAGGTGGGCCATGTAGAAAGCCTTCCATACAACTGAAGCAACGTGGTGGGCAAAAGTCAGGTTGCTATCAACCTGGGTACCCATGTCCCTCACTACTGATTGCATTAGTACATTGTTATTAATGTGATAATTAGTGGGGATGACATTTTCCCCAAAGGTGATAATGATGCACTCCTTGGCATTCAGTTTGAGGCCATGCTTCTGGCACCAGTCAGTTTGAGCAAGGCCCTCTTGGAGGATGTTCACATCACTAGGGGAAATTTAAGACAGTACCCAGCTTGCAGTCATCTGCAAACTTGGTCAGACCAGTGGTTTTGGCTTGCACCTCAGAAAAGTATATCCCGAACAGTAGAGGCCCCAAGACCGATCCTTGGAGTACACCGCTCGTTACGGTTCTACTATTAGAGGTGGCTTCTCTTACTCTGATTGAATGGGTTCTATCAGTGAGCCAGTTAGCTACCCATCTGGTAACATACGGTATCACATTTCAGTATCACATTCTGCCTAGCATGATTAAATTTTGAGACCAAGATACTGCCTCCCTTAGCTATGCAACAAATGCTGATATGCAGCCTGTCTTCACTGTCAATGTCTAATAAACTGCATTTTACATTATACTTTGTTCTGGTTAAGGAGTAGGTAGACAAATTCTGTTCAGTGTGGTGAACTCCATACAAGTTCAAAACAAAGCTGTACTGAGATGGAATTACATTAGAAATAAAATGATGCATCATGGAAAGGCTGCTACTACCAAAAGTCCAGCTAATACCAAGTGAAAAGAAACCAGCCAGCTGCACAAAGGAGCTACATTCATGGTTTTATGGGTGAAATGGAAGTTTTCAGTACAATATGCACCATAGTATCAAAGTATCTTTCTTTAAGAGGTTCACTAAAAACTTTCAAAGGGTGACTGAAATGTTGTCTTACATTTACATAACTAATAGAGTTGTGCTGTCGCTGCAATGTCAGAGTCTGCCAAGTTACATTACAATGGCTGACTGTATCACTACTTTTTAGGGCATAGAAACAGTTTACAAATCAAATGTCCCCATAAAAGTGACGATTATGTCACTGGGAAGATGTTATAAAATGGCACAGCACAGCTTAAACAGTAAGGTGCATTAAAGTCTTAAAGGGTGTAACAGCAATCTTTACTACTGCATGTACTCAAATAGGTAAATATTCTCTGAAAAGTCTAAAACTGTCAAAGAGTGACGGGGATATTATCTCCTAAATGAAAAAAAAAAGCAAATGTAGTCTTGCACTGTAAATTTACTGTCAATGTCTGCTAATCTGCATTCAATTCAGTTTATGTAAGGGATAGTTACATCAGTTCTCTTCAAGGTGAGGATACAATACATCCACAGAAAATAAGTGTAATAAGCTTACAGGATAGAAAAAATAAAAATACATATTTCTCTAGCACAGTGACCTTAACTTTCACACTAAAAGTTCTTTACTTGGTCAGGTCAACTTCAAAAATGTGAGGACTGTTTGAGCCCGGAAGGGTGGGAATTGTAGTCTTCAGCCAAAGAAGTTCCTAAGGGTTCAAGTATAATTCTCTAATTTTTTTCTAAGAATTGTCAATGGGTGATTGAGATAATAGTTCCAAAGTTAGCTTTGCATAGTCATTACACAGTTGCACAACAATTTTTGCATTATTTTTGACTTTTTAATGGGTTAATATATAATTTCTCAGAAAAGGGTAAGGAATTACCTGTCCGGAAAATATGTACTTATCTGTAATTATGCAAGCTATTCCTCCTTAGAAGTGGTCTGTTATGTTTTCCCCAATTACATACTTGTACAAAATAACAGACATAAAAATTAATCTAAAGGTGTGTACAAACTGAAGTGCTAAGTAGAGTACAATACATATTTTTTCAAAGAAGTTTGTAGAAAATTTCAAACTATTTCACAGAAAATTATGCCTACACAGCAACTAGGCCGCTCAATTTTTACTACAGAGTTCGCAACAATCTTGCACATTAGAAGTGTGTGCTGGCTGTCAGACTCAAACAGCAGAATCATGCCTTTATTCTGTCAAGATATAAAAAAAATATTGTTGTGTGAACATACTCACCATAACCATGAATGTTCCAGTAGCATACCTCTCAACCTCTTCAAGCAAGAAATCTGGATAAAGCCACAAATAAAGGGGGTGGGGGCAAAGGCCCAAAAATAGGAACACTTTTTTAAATATTGCTCTTACATATTTAACAATTTGATAGAACAACAGATTTTGCATTAGCATGAATTTTCTGAAGGATATGAACTCTGAAACTTAAATGTCTGCCATTATTTTCTCATTTCAGTCCTCAGTGACTAGACAATAATTTGCCAAAGAACCACAAATTTTAGGAGAAACAGACCAAAGATATGAGGCAAAAATCTGGACAGTTAAGAGGTATGTCCAATAACTGTATTGTTGCTGCAGCAGGAACATTCAAAATGTGTGGGAACCACACTGTAAGCAAAGAAATGATTACCTGGTCTGATTTTATCAGTTTTCAGACATCACTCAAGAAACTGTGGCTTTTTGCATGTTGCAGACCTCAGGAAGCACAGTAAAAATGAGATGGGTACCGCCACCATCTTCATTTGCTTTGTGGAGGAGACAATTGTTCTCCCTGAGGACTCTGAGTATGAAAATTGGTCTGAAGACACAAAAAGCATAATAGACTATTATTTCCCTTACACTGATGTGTACAGCTTCGGCTCTGCATTTCCTTAAATCTTTACTGTGCTTCTCAAGCCAGCTAGGATGATTCTGAAGACAGGGTTTGTTGTCCCCAGGTTCTACAAAAGACAAAGTACAGTTGTACAAGTCCCGCTTACCTGTAACAATAGATGTTCGAACTTCATACTGCCTCAGTGGCATATAGGTTCTGTGCCTGCATAACCCCACACTGATGACTTTCCAGAGTTCAGAATTCCCTCCTCTGACTCCCTCTGATAGGGGACTGGCTAAGCCACTCCAATCGGGGGAAGCCTAACTTCTGTCACATGATGTCAGTTGATCAAGCAGGCTTTTAATGCTAAGTAGGAAGAATCAAGAAGGGTCAGATGCAAGAATTGCCTGAAACCAACCAATATGCAGCCAGAAAACACCAACACAAATAACCAAAGCCAATCAAAAACACAGCAAGGTTGGATACCACATACCTCTCAACTGTACAGATTTTTGCAGAATAACCAGATTATGACCTCATATTTTTGGTCCATGTATCATAAAATTGTAGTTTTCGGGCAAATTAGTAGTAAATCATTAAAGAGTGAAATTAGAAAATAATAGCAGGCATTTGAGTTTCAGACTTCATATCCTTCAGAAAATTCATGTTAAAGCAAAACCTGTTATTCTATCAACTGTCTAACTTTGTAAAAACAATATTTAAAAACTGTCCCTATTTTTGGGCTTTTGTCCCACTTTTATTTATGGCCTTGTACAAATTTCTTGCTCTAAGAAGTTAAGAGGTATGGTTGTGTAAAATCTTACCATAACAGTAGATGTCCTTCACTTTACTGTTACAGTATTCATTACATCTGGGATTCCCTGTTTAGGGCAGCCCAACATCCAGCCAGTATACCAAAGCCTTAGGTTGCTTTAAAGGGACAATCCCAGTGTTAAAATTATGGTCAGAGTTAAGGTGACAGAAGTCACACCCACTTCGACACATCACTTTCATTCTCACCCTCTGTGTTATTTTACTTTTAAATATCCTGTAATTCCGCAGTTCCAGTCTTGTTTCAGCTCCCAAGATAAACTAATCTTTGGATTTGTGTCCCTCTCCAACTTACACTGGATGGGGGGAACTATGCCCCCAGTGTCTGGCTCATATTTAAAGTAAAGAAAGCTGCACCAGGGAAAACGGACATCAGTGTATACTACTTTTTAAATTTTGCATCACTCATGCTTCTACAGATGTACAAGCAGCCCACTCATAAAAAATTGTGCATTTGTCTAGTAATATTCAGAAATCAGCACATATCAAATTAGAAGCTGAAAAAAAACAGCAGTGTGTCTCTACTAATTCTCCAACCTTCTGTCACACACTTACTTTCTATGGATTTACTAGTAGGTCAAAAGTCACTACACCAGGCTAGTATTCAAAAATCAGAATACAGTAAAACATGAAAGAAAGAGAGATATAGTTTCCACTATTGTTTGTCGGACTCAGATGCTTTCTATAGGTAGAAGCCATGTCATAAAATTGTTGTAGATGACCAGGATTCACAATCACCAATGAAAAAAATAAGAAATGAAAGAAACAAAAAACTCTGTTTACTAATGTTTTAAAACCCTTGCATTACTGATGTGCCTTCCAGAGTAGCAGCAGCAGTCAGATCATAAAATGCCTGAAAGGCTACTTTTCTCAATGGGTAAACTGTACAGATTAAACTAATGAATGTCTCACAGGGGATCTGTTGTCAGTATAACTGAAATTTGAGATGGAATCTGGCTAACACATTTGAAACTTCCTTTAGGCACTTTTACCCCACCCCCTCAGCCAAAGACGAGCATGCTCAGAAAGGCAAACCTGAAATGTAAACAAATGCTGAATCAAATCAAAAAAATCCCTAGGACTGTCCCTTTAAGGTATGCCGTACGTCACACACATGCTCCTCACACAGCGTAGGGCATAAAGGTGACATCCAGATGTACCATCCTCAGAACTGAAAGGCTCAGTAGGAACGTCAGTCCAAGGAAAACCAAGTGGTAACCAAGTACATCCAGAAGAGAAATGGACCAGGGGGAGGAGGGAGGGAGGGAGGGCATGAATACTGCAACAATGAAGGGAAGGAGATCTACTGTTATGGTATGATTTCACACAACTGCACTATGTCCTTCCATATCACTGTTGCAGTATTCATTACATCTGGGAGAGTGCAAAAGCTCAGGAAGAAATCTAGGAGGAAGATAGCTCACTAAGAAGTCATGAAAGATGGCCCTAACAAAACCATCTCTAGCTCTGGAGATTCCATCAAACTTGTAGTGCTTGGTAAAAGTATGCACAGAAGTCCAGGTAGCTGACTCAAGAACAGACTTAGCATCCAAATGCTTGAAAAAAGCACCAGAAGAAGCCACAGCCCTAGAAGAATGAGCCTTTACAGAAGAAGGAAGGCTCTTACCATGAAAACAATAACAAAAGGAAATAGGTTTAGAGATCCAAGAAATAGTCTGCTTTGAGTCACCTAATACTTGGGACCTAGGATGAAAAAAACAAACTGATCAGATTTTCTTATAGACTTAGTCCTAGCCAAATAAAATATGAGTTGTCTATGCACTTCCAAAGCATGCACCACCCTCTCACTGGCAGATTGGGGAAAGGGAAAAAAGTAGGCAAATGAACAGACTGATTAAGTGACAACTCATTAACCACCTTGGGCATAAAAGGAGGACTAGTAAGCAATTACACCCTGCCCTTATGAAACACCAAAACAAGAGGACAAGTCATAAGGGCTTGAAGCTTAGAAACCTGTCTGGCAGAAGTAAGGGCCAGCAAAAGAACGGTCTTCCAAAAGCAGTGTTGCAAGGAAGCTGAAGCAGCAGGCTCATTAGAAGCCTGAGTCAATTTCTCCAAAATGAAAATAAGATTCCAGGGAGGAGGAACAGACTGGCTAGGAGGCCTAATATGAAGGATACCTTTAAGGAATTGTTCAGCTTCAAATTTATAAGATAAAGGTAGACAAGGAGAGACAGCTGATGAGAAGGCCTTAACAGAAGAATAAGCCAACCCAGCATTGAGCAATTCACACAAATAAGAAAGAACTAAAGGAACATCCACAGAAAGTGGATCCAGGTTACGAAACAGACACTAAAACAGAAAACCTCTTCCATTTGGATAAGTAGGATTTCCTGACCTTCTGAAGGACCCTAAGCATGTCCTCAGAAAAATGTATCTATGTGGAATCAAAATCCTATCATCCACATTGTCAGTTGAAGAGTGCTGCAGATGGATGACAGATCTCTTGTCTTGTGTGAGTAGGTCCACCCTGTGAGGTAACCTATGAAGAATGCCCTTGGCTAAATGCAGAGGAAGAGGGAACCAATGTTGTCTCAGCCAAAAGGGAGTCACCAACAATATTTTTGGAGCATCCTGTTGAATTTTGAACAGGACTTTTGGAATGCGGGGAAGGGGAGGGAAAGCATAAAGAAACATCCCCTTCCAAGAAAAGGTCAGGGCATCTACTTTCCGCACCAGAGGACCTGGGACTCTGGCACAAATAAGAGAAAGTTGTCTGTTCAAAGGGGAGGCAAACAGATCTAACTGAGGAGTACCCCACTGGTGGACAATGTCCAGAAACACATCCCTGTGAAGCATCCATTCATGGGACTGAGTTAAGGACCTCTCAGAGTGTCTGCCACAATGTTCTGACCTGAGAGAATGTAAACTGCCTCAACAGTCACTTGACACTGGACACCAAGATCCCATACCAGGAGTGCCAACCGGCAAAGAAGGTAAGATCTCATTCCCTTCAGTTTGTTTATATACCACATCACTGAGGTATTATCTTTAAATACCTTGAGAGGTCCTGGGGAGAAGTGGATGAAAAGCCTGAAGAGCCAGCAGATATGCTCTCATCTCTTTGACACTGATGTGCTCCTTCTGTTGAAGAGGAGACCAGACCCCCTGCACCTTTAGGGAGCCAAAAGCTGCTCCCATCCCACATCTCCATGAACAGCTCCTGAGAGGGAAGAGGGAGATGAAAAGGGATCCTTGCGTTTAGAGACAACTGCTGGATATCTACCACTGAAGTTCCTTCTTGAGACTAGGTAGAAAAGGAACTACAAATTCTAGGTATGTGCATGTTGAAGTCAAACTGACTTCAGAAACCAGTGAAACTTTCTCATGTGGAGTTTGGCCAGAGGGAGCATAAGGATGGTAGATGCCATGAATCAGAGAGCTCTCAAAAACTCCCTGGTCATAACAGAGGCTAGAGGAAGAAGAGTTTGAAAGAAGGAAATGAGTTTCAAGGCCTTGGGAGGAGGCAGGTATGCCAGCATGGGCACCGCCTGAATCTTGCATCCCAGAAAAATGTGGTCCGGAGGAAGAGTCAGTAAAGACTTTTTAAAGTTTATTGTGATCCCCAGGCTCTGCAGAAGGGAAATGACAAAATGAAGATTTTGCAACAGGATGTCTGGAGAGGCAGCCTGAAACAGGAGATCGTCCCAGTAAGGAAATACTTGGATCCCCTGAATCCTGCAAAAAGCAATCACAGAGTGAGGCATTTGGTGAATACCTTTCGGAAAAGGCCAAAGGGCAAAACAGAGAACTGAAAATGCCAGGAAGCAACAGAGAATCATAAAAACTTTATGAAAGGGGGCTGGATCAGGATATGGAGATAAGTATCCTTGAGATCCAGTGACACCATATAAGTCTGAGGAAGCAAAAGGGGGAAGAAAAGTCTGAAGGGACAACATTCAAAAGGAGGGCACCTTCAAAAAAGTGTTAAGATGACAGAGGTCTAGAAGTGCTTTCCAAGTACCCTCTTTTCTGGGTACTAGAAACACCCTCGAGTAAAACTCCTTCCCCTTTTGGGACACAGGCACCTACTGAATAGTACCCCAAGTGAAAAGGTTCCGAAGCACCTCTGGAAAGCAGGAGAGTTGTTCCTGAGGAGGCTGAGGAATACACACAAAAAGGGGGAAGGGATTTCCAAACCATGAAATAACCCTGGTGAACAATGGACAGAACCCAGGAATCCTGAGTAATCTGCAGACAAACAGGAAGAGAGAGACAGGTGAAGATAAAGAGGAAAGTGGCTGGGAAGAATAGGACAGTTAGTACCTGGTTTATCTGGAAAAGAATACTTCTAAGGCACTGAAGTCTGAGTAGTCTTAGCCGTTGGAGCCCACTTGCCATCCTTTTTGCTCTTACGAGGACGGTGAGACTGCCTGCGAACAGAGGCTGACTTATTGGGGTAGTTTCTCTGAATGTTAGGCACAGGAGAAACAAAACATATGTTTACGTTCCTGTAAAGCCTTGATCTTATCCTGAAGGGACTTAAACACATCAGCAGCAGCTTAACCAAACAAGTGTTTATTATCAAGAGGGGCATCAATCAACTTGCCCTTAACTCAGTATCACAAACCTCCAACAACCACTCTAACTCTGATACAGCCTCGTTATTTAATATCTACTTTATAGAAAGTAACTCTACCATTACCTACAACTTCTCTTCTACCACCTTACCGCCCCCTACAACCTCTGCCCAATCTTCTTTCTCCCTCAAACTTGTCCCAACATCTCTTATCAAACATCGATTTAGTAAACTCAGACCTTGCTCTCCTTCTGCTGATGATCTCCACAATAAATTTCTAAAAATCTCAGCAAATGCCATAGCCTACCCTTTCTCTGTACTCATTAAAAGATCTATCAACACAATGTATGCCCCAACCTTCTGGAAGAAGTTCTTCATTATCCCAATACATACGGGTGCGAATTCTACTGAAATATCTAACTGCAGGCCTACAGCAATACTGCCACCATTATCAAAAATTCTTGAAAAATGCATCCACAAACAACTCCTCCACCATTTAATTGAAAACAAACTACTCTACCCTACCCAGCATGGCTTCAGACCTGCACATAGTACTTCCACAGCTCACTTATCTTTTAATGAATCAGTCAATAAAGCTAGAGACATGGACAAGTTTGTCTCATCTCTATTCCTTGATCTACCTAAAGCTTTTGATACTGTCTCAAATCCTCGACTCCTATCTCAACGTTATCTCCTTGGCTCTACGAACAATACCTTACAATGGTTCTCCAGTTATTTATTTAACAAACATATGTCCGTCAAATGGGACTCCACTCAATCACCTTATCTACCTGTCATTACTGGTGTTCCACAAGGCTCCATCCTAGGCCCTCTTCTCTTTAATATATTTATTACCAACCTTTCATCTGTCTTTAAACATGCAACTATAATCCAGTATGCTGATGACACTACTACCTCATATTATCTATGTATCTATACTACATCTGCTCTTCTAGCAACCTTACTCAACTACAAACTTTAACACAAGACACCTTTAACTCCATCGAAGTCTAGCTCACCAATAATCAGTTGTTACTTAATCCCAAGAAGACTAAACTCTTATTATTCTTTCCTAAACATCATTCTCTTGACAAGCTAAACTTCAGATTTTCATCACTAAACAATATGATTGAGGTCATCCCTCATACTAAACTACTAGGTGTCATTTTTGATGGCAATCTCAAATTTTACTTGCACATAAATGACACTATCAAATTGACCCATCAAAAACTTGGCATGTTATATAGGATTAAACAATTCCTAACCAACACTACCAAAGCTAAACTCGCCACCACATACCTCTTATCTTCCATTTTTCATGCCTCCCCTATTCTAACTAATCTCAACTCCTTCCTGAAAACTAAACTTAGCCAATGCTACAACAAAATAGCAACATTTGCCAATGGCCAACCTCATAAGTCTCATCACTGCTTAACTGGATTGAACTTCCTCTCCAACTACACATGAACCAGCTACTATTAACTCATAAATTACTCAACAACCCCATAATTTCTCCTGCCATCTCCTCTATTTTGCAATAGTTTCTTCCTTATCGGGTACTGTGCTCTTCTGACAAACAACTTCTATCTACTTATAAACCACTGAGGTCCAGTGATCTCAATCTCTCTTCTTACTGTATAGCCAAATCCTGGAACAACTTGCCACTAATTAGACTAGCTCCTCACCACCAAACTTTCAAGTCCCTCCTTAAAGAACATCTTTCCAAATCCTGGATATGCTCATGTTCTTCTTCTACCTAGCCATTGTCTTGTCCTTAACATCCTCCAGTCCTATTAATTTCCTATTCTTCTACTTTATATCCCTATTCCTGCCATACTGTTGACCATAATTTCTACAACCTGCAACCTAGTACTTTCTAACTTTACACTATATCCTCTCCTTCCTATAATCAATCTATTCCACTCAGTACCACCTCTAACTAGAATCTAACTTTACACTATATCCTCTCCTTCCTATAATCAATCTATTCCACTCAGTACCACCTCTAACTAGAATCTAAATTGCAAGTATAATCTTGCTAGTAAAATCCTGTATCCAACTATTTTTATAATTATATAATTTATTTTTTATGTTACTTATCCTAATATGTAATTCCTCTTTTATTGTCCTGTATGAAGTTATTCTTTTCTATCTTTATGTGGCATTTTTCTCTCAAGGCTTTCGCTGAAAACTGGTAATCCCTACCCAGTCAGGCTTTCCTGGTTTCCAAATGTCAAATAAAATAAATAAATCATCATCAGGCAAAGGTTAAAGCCGAAGCCAGGAATACCTCATCACTCACCCAAAAGCAGTAGCCCTACATGAATCATATGCTGCATCATAACTATACCTGATGGAATGAGAAGTCACCTGGGAGAAAGTCCCTAACAGGGAAAGGGCAGAAGTTTTACCCTTACAGTCTGGAAGATCAGAAATAACCTGACACGCCTGAGAAAAGAGAGCCAGCAAGTACCTAGACCTATATGTCTGATAATTTACAGTCTTAAAATGCAAGGTAGCAGAGGAGTCCAATGACAAAGCCGGGCCAATCTCAGGACATTCACTCCCTCAGAAAAAATATCTGGTGGAGGCTGAACAGCAGAAGATTCTGGCATAGGTTTCTTGGCCTTCTTCACGGATGGCTGTTCCTCAGAGCAGGAAGTGCCCTCCATTATATGTTTCGCGAGACGCTTAACATGCTGATTTTCAAGACAAAGCACCAAAGAAATAGTCTACTACGAAGGGTTTTAGGTACAAAAGTGTGACAAAAGGAACAGGACGTATGGTCATGAGAGGCACCTAAACAAAAAAAACACTGGTCATGGCAGTCATTATGGGGAATCTGTCTCCCACACTGACATTTAGCCTTCTTAGATGACATGAAACCCCACAAACAATAATAAAAAAAGTGAAAAGGAACCCCCAATGGGGCACTTATCTGGAACAGCTTGGTGAACCAGCAATGGAACAAGTGGTCAGACTGATGATCAAGCGAAGGGGTTTGGAATGGGGGCAAAGAAGTTTCGAGAATGGTACATTTGGACATCACCTTTATGCCCTACACTATGCAAGAAGCATACATGTGATGTATGGTGTACCTTAAAGCAACCTAAATGCTTTGGTATACTGGCTGGATGTCAGGCCACCCTTGGCAGGGGATCTCTAATGTAATGAATACTGAAATAGTAAAATGGAAGGACACAGTTTACTGTCCACATAGGTTCCCAGGTCCCTGAATCCCAAATCAATTTTCAGGGGTGTACTGTGAATGTGATAACCTACAGGAGACATCATGCTTACTAAACAAGACTATTATACATTTCATGGCATTCAGTCTTAATCCATGGTCATGACACTGGCTATTTGTATGGGGAAGCCATCTTGGTGTTTTCTGGAGAGTTTAGGATGGTACCAAGTTTACAGTCATCTACAAACTTGACCAGCCACAAACCTTTTACATAAGCTTTGACCACCGAGAAGTAAATGACAAAGAGGAGTGGCTCAAGGACTGAACCTTGTGGTACACCACTAGTGACAGGTCTTTTGGAGGAGGAAGAGACACTATCCTAACTTTTCTCAGTTACATATGTGCATCAGTTCACCATCCAATGATGAATGAATTGCATAGGGATTATCATTTAGCTAGGAGAGTTTATCAATAATACCTGACAAACCAGAGTGCAGGATGGTGCTGAATGTCTTTGTGACATTGACATATGTAGTATGCACCAATTTCCATCATCCACTGCTTCAGTAACCTTCTTTAGGAAGAAGTCTATGTTAAAAAGGCAGGATTTACCCATGACAAAAATGAACTGGCTTGGGACAAGAGTTTGTAGCTTACCTATATCCTTATTTATTAATTCCATAATGATCCTCCCCCATAGCTTTACAGATGAGGTTTGTCAGACTTATGAGTCAATAATTACCCAGGTCCACTGATGCCCCATATTTGTAACGGGGGATGACTGTTGCTGTACTCCACTCATCTGAAATAAAGCCTGTTTGGAGAAAGATAATAAATAGCCTCTCTAGGGAGTCTGACAGGTCCAGTCTCAAAGTGGTGAATAGACAGCTTTGGTATGTTATCCAGCCCAAAAGAAGCAATGTTCTTGGACTTGGAAAGTGCTTTGTTATTGGAGATTTGGGGGGGGGGGGTGAAGTGGGAATGTAGGGGAAAACAGGGGTGTGAAGTCATAGCAAAACATTTCAGCTAGTAGACTGGCTATGTTCTCATGATCTGATTATGTGACAGCATTTATTACTAGCTCTGTGCAGTGCTGGGCTTTGTTTCTGAGATTTCTAACAAAGTTAAAATCTGGCTATCTATTTTTACATAGCGTATTCTTTTCATAGCTTTGTTTGATTTAATTAGGGACCGGAGTTCCTTGTTAAGTTTACCAATACCATTTTCAGCATACTGATAGTTAACATTTACTATTGCATACTATGACATTATGAGCCTTTTTATATTTTGGTTCCACTATATTAGTTCATTTATAATTTAGCATTGAACTTGCTTCATAGGGGGACAGATGCATTCATGCAGCTATTCACATGTGCACAGAATTTGGCAGTAAGGGTTTCACATATGCAATGGGGTCATCAGGTTGGAAAGGGATGTTGAATTTAGCCAGGTCATCAAACAGTTGTAGATTAGCCCTCAGAATCTCTGAATACAGAGGCATTTGAGGATGTTTCCAGCTTCTATCTTATGGTGAATCTCACTGGTTTATGGTCCAATTTGATGAGGGAAGATGTTACAACTGGTTTCGAACAAAACTGTCACATACTGGTGAGGACCAAGTCCAGACTTTTGTCTCTCCTAGTTGGATTGCTATCTAACTGGTCCAGAGAGTTTGTATTTATGAAGTTCAGAAAATTCCAGACATACATGTCAGGGGCTATACAATTCTCCCAGTAGACAGAGGGTTAATTGAAATCCCCTATGAGTATGGTGTTTTGCCTGACTTATTGAGAATTTATACTAATCTGGTAGGAGGCATGGGCCAAAGAAGAAATTCAGATGGTTCTACAGTTAACTATGATGTGATGAGGGGTTTTATTAATACTAAGTTGGACATGGAGGAGTTCTAGGTACTTTTCCTGTAAAACAAGCCTGGAGGTGAAATTTAGTTTTAGAGAGAGAGAGACACTGCCTCTTTTACTGCCTTCATGTAGTGTTGTGGGCCTGAATGCTTGGCATATGATGAAACCCTGCACTGATGGGGTGCCTGACGCATTTCAGGGTAAGCAGTACCTGTAGTGAATGTAAATTTTGTTGAGGTAGCTAGTTATTCAGATTTGGTTTTGTTAAGTTAGAAACATTTTTAAGACTGACACTGTATAAAAAAGGCATTATTGGGGTTAACAAGGTTTTAGCCAATATATGAAAGCCTTATGGAGATCAGTGCAAGCCATTGCTGGCAAAGCAAATAGGACTGCCTACCAACTCTTCTCAGCTTGATATATATTGGACGTCCAGTGAATGACACCAGAATCTCAGGCAATTATTGAAGTCAATAATCTTACTGATAATTGAGAACTGTCCTCAGTTTGATGAGGTTATGTATTGTGTATTCTAATGCCTGATAAGCTCTTCTTCAGACTTCATATGGCTTAGGCAGGCACATAGATTATGGTGGACACATATGCCTTGGACTCTGAGGTGGACAAATATGAGAGTTTAGCATTTCAGTAGCTCGACAAGTAGCAGACTTACCTTTGGTGCTGGAAGATCAAAAGGCTGTGGATTCTTCTCCCCATGCCAGATACTTGGAAAAATTTCCCCATACTGACACTGCAGTACAGCATAAGGGAGCTACGGCACTCCTGAGTATGTCGTCCTTTGGATGAGGCATTAAACAGTGGTATCCCATCTGTCTGAGTTGCTGGTAGCCCAGATGGATGTTAAAGATCCTATAGAACTTCATAGGTGTGTACTAGGCTAATGGCCCTGAAGTCTTTACAAGACTACCCCATAGAAGTGTTCTGGTATTTTGCCGCCCGACGTTAGTTCTCAGTGCCCCTATCAAGCAGAGCCACTGGCGTGATCCCCGGAGTGAACTTTCTATTTCCCATCCACTCATCAAGATTTCTCTTGAAGACGGCCAGTGAGATGCTCTGTTTGACATGTATGAGAAGTCTATTCCAGAGCATGGGCAGTCTCTGGGTTATGAACCTGTCCCTCCAGCATGTTCTGTTGATTGTGGTAATGAGGCTGAGGTCTCTGGAGCGTGTGCTGCAGAGGGATTGGGATTTCTTTATATGTAGCATTTCTAACAGAGCTGGGTCAGACATGGCTTTGTAAGTCAAGCAGAGATAGTCTCTTAGTAGATGATATGAGATCGAGAACAGCTGGAGTGTTTTTAGTCTATCCATGTAGGACAAGTGTTTAAGGCCTAGGATCCTCTTTGTGAGGTACTTTTGTGGCCTTTCCAGCTGTTTGCATGTGTCTAGTGAGGTACAGGACAAATGGGGCATTACAGTCGATGATTGGTCTAATGAGGGAAGAGTAGAGAGAGAGATGATGACCTCTTTCTTCCTGGATGCAAAACCCTTGGTAATAAGATGTGCCACATAGAAGGCCTTTCTGACCATAGTGGCAATGTGGTGGTCGAACGAGAGGTTGCTGTTAACTGTGTCCCCAGATCTTTTATAATGCCTTCAGTGTTCAGTGGGCTCCCACTGATGTGGTAATTAGTGTGAACTGAGTTTTTCCCAAAGGGGATGAAAATGCATTTTTTGGCATTAAGCTTAAGGCCATGGTTTCAACATCAGTCATTGGTCTCAGTGAGGCCTTTCTGTAGGATGTCTACATCACTTGGGGAGTTAATAATGGCTCCCAGCATCTGGTCATCTGCGAACTTGGTCAGCCAGAGTCCCTCCATGCTGGCTTGGACCTCTGAAAAGCAGATGCCAAACAGGAGAGGACCGAGGACCAATCCCTGTGGGACTCCACATGCAACTGGTTGGCAGTCTGACGAAGTCTGCTACTTTCACACTGTGGGTTCTATCTGTGAGCCAATTTGCAACCCACCTAGCGATATAGGAATGATGCCTAGTTTGGTAAGTTTATCAGTAATTCCTGAGTGGGGAATGGTATCAAAGGCCTTGGCCAGATCGAGGTAGGCTGTATGAACTGCCTTGCCCTCATCCACAGCTCTGGTGACTGACTCAAAGAAGTTAACCAGGTTGAGCCGGCATGGCTTGTATAGCTCAGGCTCTGGATTGCATTGCATAAGCGGAAATTCCTTAAGATTCCAAGAGCAGGATAAGTTACTTCTTACACTTATTTCACTGAACTGCACTACTGAAATGCTTATAATTGTGCTATACAGTTGATCTACTACATTTTGCACTGTTATAAAGCTTTTCTTTATTGTTTCACTGCATTTATGTACTGTTTTATACTGTTTTAACTGTATTTTTCATTGCTACATACTGTTTCATTACTCTAATTGCATGTTTACTGAATTACTTAACTGTAAACTGCTTTTTCATACTGAGAGTTGTATTTTCTGTTTGTGAGTGCTCTATCCGAGCTTTCTGTGCATTTTTGATTTTTTGAGGTTTCTGTGTTATACAGCTAGGAACTGTAATAGTGTGCATTACTATAATTGTCTGTTTACAGTTAAAAGCATTCTAGAGTCTGCTTCTTGATCTGTTTAAAACTTTAATTTAGTGGCTACAGCTAGCAACTGTAATAGTGTGCATTACTATAATTGCATTTTTATTTAATTACTAAATTGTAAACTGCTTTTTCATACTGAGACTTGCATTTTCTCTTTGTGGGTGTTCTTTCTATGCTTTTAAGGTGAGGTTTCTGTGTTCTGCTCAGGTGGCATAATATTGATAGAGGCCTATTGCTTAGACTGGTAGTTTTGTTTGAGTTTCCTGTGTTTCTGGCAGCCATTTTCTGCTGATTGTCTTCATTATTATTGAGAGTAACAAGGCCTCCTGACCTTCTGTAGTACAAGTGATTGGGTAATAGCAGGGGCTGAGTAGTAATTTGATCTTACAACTCCTCCATTCTTACTGGTATATAAACCATGTGTCTTATAAAGGTTGTGCTTGTATTGCTCAGGCTCTGGATTGCATTGCTTAAGTGGAAATTCCTTAAGATTCCAAGAGCAGGATAAGTTATTTCTTACACTTATTTCACTGAACTGCACTTCTGAAACGCTTACAATTGTGCTATACAATTGATCTACTACATTTTGCACTGTTAAAGCTTTTTTTATTGTTTCACTGCATTTATGTACTGTTTTATACTGTTTTAACTGTATTTTTCATTGCTACATACTGTTTCATTACTCTAATTGCAGGTTTACTGAATTACTTAACTGTAAACTGCTTTTTCATACCGAGAGTTGTATTTTCTGTTTGTGAGTGCTCTATCCAAGCTTTTTTGTGCATTTTTGATTTTTTGAGGTTTCTGTGTTCTAAAGCTAGGAACCGTAATAGCGTGCATTACTATAATTGTCTGTTTACAGTTAAAAGCATTCTCTAGAGTCTGCTCCTTGATCTGTTTAAAACTTTCATTTAGTGGCTACACCTAGGAACTGTAATTTTTACCACCCACCCTCCCTAGTGTTGTGTGTTCTTATACTTGGTGGCTTTGCAGTTGCACGCCCATACTGTATATTTGATCTGTGACACTCCTCCCAGTCTAGTGTCATTAGTTTACTCAATCTAATAGAGAACATTTGTGAAGGCCAACCCACTCAGATTCTTAACGTTGAATTAACCTCTGTTCCAGCTTTCTCCATTTCCACTTTTACTGAAAAAAAAATCTAAGGTTGCTTCCCCCCTTTCCTGTGGCAGGTCTTGTCCAGATATGGATTTGCTGTGTCCAGGACTGTTTGTGAGCTCCTAAGCCCCTCCCCCCACTTAACTGGGGTTAAACTATTCCTGGCGCCATAAAGTCTGTTCTTCAAAATTTCCCTTGCAACTAGCCAGCTTTTTAGTTTTAGCACTCAAATCTGTTTCTTTGAGCTCAGCACTTGTTCAGAACTCATTGTGAGCACTAAATAAGTTACAAATTACTACAGCACTCAACTTTCCTCACTTGTCTAGAGGAAAACAGTTTTTAGTACGTAATAAATAAGCACCTATTCAGGCATGTCTAAAGGTCAGCTCCCGGTGTTTTCTCCTGTCTACCTGATGAATCTGGGCATCTTGGGACAATGCAGCAATTGCCTCATGTACAAAGACAACCCTCTCCTACCACCCAACACTACGGCCTATGAGAGATGCACTTATATAGCCAAACTGGAAGCAAAGCTCTCTTCACCAAAAACTGGCCTAGACAGTCAAGAGGAAAAGGTAAACACTTGCACCGCACCACACTCTTCACGTAGTCCCTCAAAACATACACCCACCAAAACACACACAGAGAAGCACAAAACACACACCTACATTCACGGAGGCTCTCAGTACAAATCTGCCCAAACAAAAGAGACCTCCAAAACAGAAATGCAAGCAACCTCCACCCCCCCAACACAACCCAAATGACACATAGCCCACATACTCAGTGTGCCACTCAACTACAGCCCAAAAGGCATAACATACCCAACACTCTAGTCATAGGTGACTCTATAGTCAGGCACACTGATGCTCCACTCACCAGGCTAAACAAGGAAAAAGTTACTGTCAGCTGCCAGGATCCGCTACATAACGCACGCACTCAGGTCACTCCACAACAAGTACAGATATGACTCTGTCATTGTCCATGTTGGTATGAATGACCTGAGACGTACCTCCCTGGATTACATGAAAAGATACATGGAGGAGCTCTCTGATCTTGTAGCCCAGGCAGGTATGACCCTAGCCCTGAGTAGCATCCTGCCATAACCCAGAATGATACCACAGTACAAGGACAAAATGATTGACTTTAACAACTGGCTAAGCTTCTGGTGTCATTCTAAGGGAATCAAGTATCTGTCTGCCTGGGATGACATGATTGACAGACCACGCTGCTTTGCCAGAGATGGCCTGCATCTGTCAGCCTTGGGATTACGGATACTGGCAAAGGCTCTTGCACCCCTATAGTGCCTTTTTTAGGCAAGGTTCAAATGACAAATTCACCACTGTACAGGTACAAGCAAGCAAAATCTGAGGGTAATGCTACTCAATGCTAGAAGTCTAAACCTCAAAATGCACTCACTCGAGGCACTCCTTAAAATGGAGAACATTGACATCTGTGCAGTGACAGAGACCTGGTTCAAAGCTCCAGAAAGCACCCCTGCATTACCAGGATATAATTCATACCACACCTTTCGGCCACCAACCCCGGCACAAACACTAAAGGTGGTGTGTCCATATTCATTAAGGATATCCACACCTCCAATCTAGTTGCTCAGCATAATGCATCCGAGATTATCCAAGTTCAACTAACTCTGGGCAAAAGTGCAATCCAGATTGTAGCTTGCTACAAACCCCCCACCATGCCCCAGGATTCCCACTCCTCTACACTGGAAAATATTAAGGTACAACACAACACTCTAATAATGGGTGATTTCACCTACCCTACCATTAACTGGGAAAACTACTCATGTACCAACTCTTTTGCTCAATGTTTTCTGGAAATCATCAATTTCAACGCCTTGGATCAAATTATCTACACCCAACCAGGGGCAGCAATATCCTAGACCTGGTCATCACCAACATGGGTGACCCGTGTTCCACACCAGATGTCAGCTCCTTGTTGGTCAGATCCGACCACAAGCTAATCATCCAAGACATCCACATCCCGCTCCCACCCCCCCCCCCCCCATTAGGAAAACAACCGTAAAAAAGGTCTCCAAAGCCAACTTCACGCTTCTTAAGACAGAAGTGGTAAACTTCACGACACCCATGCAAAGGGACAATTGAGGTATGACTGCTGAATCCTACACAAATGCACTTTATAAGCACTTACATGAGTGCATGGATTGTGCTATCCCTAAAAGAACCAAGATGCTATCCTCCAAAAAAAAGGAAGCCAATCTGGTGGTCTTCTGCCATAAACAAACTCTACAACAGAAGAAAGAAAATGTTGCAAAAATGAGTAAAATCCCATGATTGGAGGAACTCCCTTGTCAGCCTCAGAAAGAAGCTGAGATCCCTCATAAAATCCTCCAAAGCTAGTTATGAAAACAAAATTGCCACTGAATCTAAACACAACTACAAAGCATTCTATAGTTATATCAAGAATCTCAATGGCATCACTCAGATCTGCTCTGAGTTACACAACAATGACACTAAATATACAGAACCAACTGATATTGCCAACATCCTGGCAGATAGGTTTAGTGCTAACTTTACCCCCCTCTCACCCCCTAAAGGGCCCATCTTTATACCAGAAGAATGCAAACTTCCTGTAATCACGGCTGCACAGGTAAGAACCTCACTTTCCAAAGCCAAGAACACAGCATCCATGGGACCTGACAACATCCCAGGCTGTCTTCTACATGAACTACAGAATGAACTGGCATCCCACCTAAGTACCAGGTTCAATCATAGCCTCACCTCAGGCTTTGTGTCCATTGAATGGCACACCGCGACAGTTATCCCACTTCACAAAGTGGGGGGGGCCACAACAGACCCCGGGAACTACTGCCCCATTAGCCTGATGAGCCTGGTCTGCAAGACCATGGAACTCATAAACAAAGACATTGGAGATCTCCAAACTCTGGACCCTACACAGTTTGGGTTTGTAAAAGGCAGATCATATCTCCTAAACCTGATAGACTTCTTTGAAGTAGTTACCAAAGCCATAGATAAGGGTAAGGTGGTTCACACAGCCTATCTAGATCTCGCCAAGGCGTTCAACACCATCCCCCACTCTGGAATTATACATAAACTCACTAAACTAGGTATAAATCCCTATGTCACAAGATGGGTTGCCAGCTGGCTTACTGACAGAACCCACACTGTGAATGTAGCAGACTCCAAATCAGACTTCAGACTAGTGACAAGTGGAGTACCACAGGGTTCAGTCCTGGGTCCTCTCCTGTTTGGTATCTACTTCTCTGAAGCACAGGCTAACACAGAAGGTCTTTGGCTAACTAAATTCTCAGATGACTGCAAACTAGGAGCCATAATCGAAACTCCCCACGATGTGGACAGCCTACAAAAGGGCCTCACTGAGACAGATACCTGGTGTCAAAGCCATGGTCTCAAGCTCAATACCAAAAAGTGCACTGTCATCCCCTTTGGTAAAAACTCTGTACCCATGAACTACCACATAGGCGGTAGTCTACTTAACACCCAAAGTGTGATAAGAGACCTTGGGACACAGGTGGACAGTAGTCTCTCCTTTGATAATCACATCGCCACAGTGGTCAGGAAATCCTTCTATGGGGCACACCTCATCACAAAAGGTTTCTCATCCAGAAAAAAAGAGGATATTTGTTCCCCTCTACTCATCACTCATTAGACCCATTATAGAGTACAACGCCCCTTTTGGTATATACCTTACAAGACATCTACAACAACTGGAAAGGCCGCAAAAATACCTCACAAAGAGGATTACTGGCCTCAAACAGATGCTTTACTCAGACAGTCTCAAAAAACTCCAGCTTTACTCCGTTGCATATCGCCTACTCAAAGGCAATCTCTGCCTAACATACAAAGCTATGTCAAACCCAGAGTGTTGGACATGCTCCACTTAAAGAAATCCCAATCCCTCCAAGCTACACGCTCTAGGGACCTAAACCTTGTCACCACAATAGACAGAACATGCTGGTGAGATAGATTCCTGTCCCAGAGACTTCCCATACTCTGGAACAGACTATCTATGTCAAACAGAGCTTCTCATTAGCACTCTTCAAGAAAAATCTTGATGATTGGATGGGTAATAGGAAATTTGCCCCGGGGATCACTTCTGTGGTTCTGCTTGACAGGGGCACAGGAAAATAATGTTCTTGGGTGGCGAAAGCCAGGGTACCTTTTTGGCTAGGCTTGTAAAGACTCTGGGGCCAATAGCCTAGTACCTACCTATGAACCTATGATCTACCTTTCGCAAAACCAAATTGCGTAGGATCTAGAGTTTGGAGATTCCCTATATCCTTGTTAATTAGGTCCATGATGATGCGCTCCATAGCCTTACATATCAGGCTCATCAGGCTAATGGGGCGATAATTCTCAGGGTCTGTAGTCGCTCCCCCTTTATGGAGAAGGATGACTGTAGCAGTGTGCCATTCGCTAGGGACAAAGCCTGAGGTGAGGCTGTGATTGAACATGGCAAACAGATGTGGTGCCAGTTCACTTCTGTAGTTCATGTAGAACACATCCAGGGATACTGTCGGGTCCCATGGAAGCTGTATTCTTAGCCTTGGACAATGCAGCTTTAACCTGTGCTGCAGTAATGCTGGGTGCATGGCATTCCTCTAGTATTCTGATTGTCCCTTGGGGGGGGGGGTAAATCTGTCAGCCAGTATGTTGGCAATATATGTTGGCTCAGTATAGGAGGTACCATTATGCAGTAACTCAGAGCAAACCAGGGTACTGCCGTGGAGATTCTTGATAAAACTATAGAAGGCTTTGTGGTTGCTTTTAGTGTCTGCCACAATTCTGCCTTCATAGCTGGCTTTAGAGGTTTTGATTAGGGATCTCATCTTTTTGTTGAGGCTAATAAGGGAATTTTTCCAGTCTTGGGACGTCACCTTTTTCTGCAAAAGTTTCTTCCGTCTGTTGTAGAGCTTATTAATGGCAAGGAACCACCAGATTGGCTTCCTTTTTTTGGAGGAGAGTGTCTTGGTTCTGCTGGGTATGGCTAGCTCCATGCATTTATGTACGTGTTCGTACAATGCACTGGTGTATGAGCCGGCATTCGTGCCATCTATTTTCTATTGACATGGGTGCGGTGAAGTTAGCCAACTCTGTTTTTAGAAGCCCAAAGTCAGCTTTGGAAAAGTTTTTCATGGTGGTTACCTTTGCGGGGGGTGTGGGTGAGATGTGGATTTCCATGGTGATTAGTTTGTGGCTGGATCTAACCAGGGAGGAAATGACTATTCGTGTAGAGCAATGGTTGTTCATGTTAGTGATAACCAGGTCAAGGATGTTGCTTCTTCTAGTGGGGGTAAGAATGAGCTGGTCCAGGGCATTGGAATTGATGAAGTGTTGGGCCAGTGTATTGCTGCATGAGTAGTTTTTCCAGTAGATGGAGAGGTAGTTGAAGTCACCTAGCATGAGTGTGTTGGGTTGGACCCTAATAATTTCCAGGGTGCTTAGTTTCCAACTTGCTGAAAAAAAAATTAAGGGAAGCTCCCTGATGCCCTGGCCAAACTTCTCCTATTCACTATAAATAACACCTCCGGTCTTCCCTGAAAAGAAGTTACTGGTCTATTGGGACTAGCCAGGTCAGCAAAAGCATAAACAAATAAATACACTTCATGAATACTCTAGAAGCAATGGACATCTTAAAAGAAAAGGAAATGATGTGGAAGTTCTCCACTCCTGCCACAAATATGAAGTTATATAACGTTATAGACTTACATTAAATATGTATGAAATGTGCTGATCTTTAGTAACAGATGTACTATCTGACCTATACGTTGCAGATGTTAGGACCACTTGCATCTAGGACTCTTCAGTGAACTGTTACTAAAGCCAGATACACTACAGCAGTTATTATGGCAAGTACAAAACTTGGTCACCTGGCAAAAAAGGTCTATTTTTATTAGCAGGAAAGACAGTGTCCCCAGATACACATCTGGTTTCCATAATAACCAAGGGCTGATTTAGAGTCTGGAATGGACCGCCAATATTTACATCACATGTGTAGAGATTATGAAAGTCATCTCTTACATTGGTCTACAATGGAAATATGCTGGGACATGTGCTGTTTCAGTTGTTGACACTGAAGACAGATGGCCCACTGCAAAGGTCTCATGTGTAAACTTGCACTGGGAATCATGAGCCATAAAATCTTGAAAAAGTCTTCCACAGAGTCATCTCAGGATGGAAGATGATGTTCCACAGTGAACTGGAGGGCTCTGACTTTGCTTGCCAGCAGAAAGATTCAACATACCTTTGGTATTCAAAGTATATCCTAAAAAGGAGATGCATTGGGTGGGATGCAGTTGCAAATAGGAAAACTGACCATCAACAATCGGTCAGATTCAGGCTGGTCCTGACTGCTGGCAACAAGAAGTCAATCATCCCAAGCAAGGAAATTTTTCCTTTGTTAGCACGTAAAAATGGGCCCCTATCAGTTGATCGAGTTTTCACAAACTCAAACTCTATATGGTTGAGACCATATGATCGAGTTTTTGAAAATTCAAAGCTTTTGAATGGAGAATCCAGTAATGCGAGATCAGGAAATTTACCCTTTTCCTCACTGCAGTGCGATCTCGGAGTTGGTATATATATATATATATATATATATATATATATATATATATATATATATATTAGTGCAGGGGGTTGGGTGGGGAGTACAAAAAACATAAAAAAGGTAGAATTTTGTGGGGGGGGGTTGTTTTGTGGGTTTTTTTTTTTTGATGTTCGAGTTTTCAGTGATGATTCGATTATATGGAGTCTCTGATATTTTTTTCAAGTTTCTGAAAAGTCAATCATCTGACATCAACCCATAAAAATATTTCCTTGCAAAATCCAGTCTTGCATTAATTTTAAAAGGAAAATTAACTATGAAACATTCTGACTGATGCACCTTCTTTAAGAATCTGGACATTGCTTCATAACTTGATACAGTAAGAAAATAATCTTCTATCAAGAGGCACAAACTAAAAATAGTCCCAGTGATGCTGTTATCAAAAAAGCCATCATAAAACAACCATTTAAAAGAACAAAAAAGTTCATATTCTTTTTTTAATACCAACCTTCAACATATTTTATTACATTAAACTTAATACTTGAGCATTTTTCCATGGTTTATAAACCTATATTTTTATATTTGTGCAACTTACCTACACATTTTAGATCTAAAATAGGCAAATAATATTCTAGCAGTCAAATATTGGAATCGATGGCACAGTGGCATGGTGAGTAGGACTGCTGCCTCACAGCAAGAGGTATTTTAGTTCAAACTCACATGAGGTGCCTTTTCTCTGGAGTCTATATATATCCTTCTAAAACCCACACCTTTTTTGTGTGCTCTGGTTCATTCTACCTTCCAAAGACACATGGAAGGTGAATTGGCATTCTTCAAGCTGCCTTAGGCAAGTGTGTGTGTTTCTGAGTGAGTAAGGAATTATTTGTTCTGTGACAGACCAGCATTCTGTGCAGAATAGTTTTTCAGTGCTTTGCATTCAATGGTTGCCAGGACAGGCTCCAGGAAACAAGCAACCTTGAATAAGGATAAAGTTGGATATCAAAGATTAAATGGAAATAAAGGATATACAGCAGTAAGTAATATTCATTTGTACCACCTAATGCAGCGCCTTCCATCACCCAGCTTAAAAAAACACAGTGCTTGCTATACTACCATATGATATAAATATGGGGGTTCCCGCCTATCTCCTAAGTCATTCCAAAATAAACTCATCTCACTAAGAAGAGATAACACCATACCTATAAATATTTACTTCACAAAGGCTTCCTACCACTTCACTGCAACACAGTTATGACCTAGATAAACACATTTTCCGAGAATGACCTGTTGATGTATAAAACCTCAGATAACAGCTCCAAATTCTCTTCACATATATCCCCTTAATAAATCATTCCTCATCCTGAGCCATTTTGTGAAGTATAAAACCTCAGATAACAGCTCCAAATTCTCTTGTCATATGACTTTGTAATAAATCATCCCTCATCCTGAGCCATTTTGTGTATAACTAACATAATATAATAGCAACAGGTCTTCACCCCCTACAATGCCTGAACTAATCAAAGTTTGCTAAGTATTAAGCTTTCTACATTTAAAACAATAGGTCCCCTGTACTGGTTAGTTTAATTACTTTTAGCGAGAAATCATTTTCCACTGAAAAAGAAGCCCAACACAATACTCTCTTCTGGTGTATCCATTAAAAACAAACATAAGACCCAGTGTGTCAACTAGCTATAAATTTAATCTAGTCTCAAATGTCACAATCAGGTTATACTATAAACAACTTATCAATCCACAATGCCAAATCCAGATAAACCAACTGATTGCCACATCAATTACTTTGGCCACAGGAAAATAGTATTCCATATTCATCCAACAATAATCATAAACCCACTTTATAGCAAGGGAAACTCTTTACATAATAGCAGCTCCTGTTTAGTAATACAGACATGGGTTTTCCTGTAAATCAAAAGTGGAAATACCATACCTCTCAAACTACAGTCAAAATGGCAGATCTCAGTTAACTAGACAGCCACAGTGTGCAATCAAGTCCATGTTCACCTGCACAATTCATACCTCTCAACCTGGAAACATCAAAAATCTGGACAAGGCCCATGAAAAATAGGTACAAATCTGTACGCTGATTAACATCAAACTTGCACACATAATTATATAACTCTGCCCACTCTAATGGAATTGTGGGATACCACATTTCAAACGCAAACTGAAGAACAGAACCGAAATATGGCACCAGAGTCCCCCTGCAGCCATTCCAATGTCCCATTACCTGCCTATTTTGTCCCATTTACCATAAACACTAATGTGTGCATACTGCTTTACTTCTACAATGATTATTTGGATTTTATTTTTACGTTTTATAGCACAATGCACATACACTAATAGACATTTGCTAAACAAAGTGATACTGTCTCACAATGTAAACAGACTTGGCATTAAAACTTCTCTACCCTTGAACCTCACATTCACTGAAACAGCACTGAAACCCACACCACATCCAAAGAAAATGCATCTGGCCAGTGGTGGATGAAGAGTACCTTTGGGCTGTTTTCAAATCATTGGCCCCTTGCACACGTAAACAAGAAACATAGATGTGTTCTTTGATACACCTTCCTGACTTTATTAAATGATATTCCTCGTATAATACAGCACACTTGTTAGACAAAGCGCATTTTAAATTTATTGTTTGAACATTTTCCCAGTAGGCAATGAAACAAAATGCATGAACCAATAATGACAAAACTGCACAATTCAGAACATTTCCATCATAAAAGTCTATTTCCACATCCACACAATATATATATATATATATATATATATATATATATATATATATACATACATACAAACACACACACACACACACATATATATATATATATATATATATATATATATATATATATATAGAATGACAGTATTGTAAGCCATTGGCATCCTGCACAGCTTCTCACACTTATTTTCTATTTCAGTTTTTTTTTTGGGGGGGGAAACATTTTGGAAAGCTGCTAGAATAAAATGTGTTACCACAATCCATTTCACTGCCAAGTCTTGAACCCAGGACCCTGTGCACTACAGTCAGAGCAACATACCACTATGCCAAATCAGCAGTTTCCTGAAACATAGGAAGACTGAAACTTACATGGCTATCATTTAGTGAATTCAGTTCTCACTTCTCACCAAAGCTCTCAACCTCTTAGCACAAAAACCCTGGACAAAGCCAATAATGGGGGAATACAGCCCCAAAATAGGGACAATTTTCAAATACTGATCTTATAAACTTAGAAAATTGCTAGAATAAAAGGTTTTGTGTTACCATTTATTTTCTGAAGAATATGAAGTCTGAAATTCAAATGCTTGTCATTATTCAGTGAATTTAATCTATTTGCCACAATCCTGAAAACCAATACTGATCTTATAACCTTGGAAACTTGCTACAATAAATGGTTTTGTGTTACCAATTATTTTCTGAAAAATATGAAGTCTGAAATTCAAATGCCTCTCATTATTTAGTGAATTAAATTATTTAGCGATTTGCCACAAAAATCCTTAAAAACACAGATTTTATGAGGAACAGATAAAAAAATATGAGTCATAAATTCAAAAGTGGTGGTGGCTAGAGACTTTAGGCTCTTTTTATCTTGTACCCAAGGTACAGGGTTTGAGCCTGAGTACCTGTAGCCATCAGGTGTATTAAATTGGGGCATTTACACACACACACACACACACACACACACACACACACACACACACACACACGCACACACACACACCTACACCTCCTCTTCACTCAGAATAAATAAAATGCTTCCTACTTCAGCCAGACTCCGAATGCCACATCCAAGTTCACCCTGCCCTGGCTCTGCAGTACCCAGGTCTTTGCCGAGATCCATTTGAATAAAAAAAAGGACTTCCTAAAAGAGAACACCGCTCACAAGTGCAGCTAAAGATAAAACCTGCTCGCAGATCCATTTGAATAAAAATGTTTCCTGCTCGCAGATTCAGTGGAAATGCGTACCAGCCAGAAATGTGTTCACTGAGCCCCTGAGCTCAATTCCAACAGGTTGGTAGCCCAGACGGAGCTGACGTCATTGTGCATGTGATGATGTCAGCTCAAAAAACTGAAAAAAAATTAAAAATAAAAAAAAGCTGGGAAAAAGTTGGAAATGAAGGGGTGCCACTCTGGAATTGTGGCACCCCATTATTTGGACCCCAAAACTCGGTAAAACCAAGCAATTTGGTATGGTTGAGAGGTATGCTGCACATTTAATGACTTGCATAGCAATTTAGACCATCACACAACAACAGCATAAGTTCTTTCAAATGACGTATGCCTTACCCAAGCCATCAAAGTCAAACAGCATTCCACTCACCCAAACTTGGACAAACACTTAAATGCATGCAGATTACTGAAAAAAAAAGAAAAGGAATGAAATTATGAAACAGCCCATCATAACCTGTAATGGACCTCTTAAACTAAAAATTTCAAGTCAGAACCAAATCTACTTAGCAGAATTATTTTACCCATTAATGGAAGATACAATTACCCTTTCAATATGGTCAAAAGGTTAGGGTTGTTTTCATTAGATGCAACTTCATGTAAACCTGTCATATTTCAAAGTAAAGACTATTGTATTAACACTTCATCAAAAGCAGATATACATAACAGAAGACAGGAAAAAGCTTATTATCTCATGAAATATCAAGATTTGCAATTACACAAATGTAATAGTTGACCAAAAGACACAGACGTGCACAAAGTTCTAGTAACTTGTCAATGACTTCAAACAACTAGACTCTGTATTCAACTAACTTAACAGTCACAGGAAATTTTACCCTAAGCCAGCTCTCTTCAATTACTCCTTCCAAGATGGCTGCACACTGATCAACAGCTTAATTTCAGCTCTCCCTGTGTGAAAATAGACAGTGAAATTGTTACTTTTGTTAAGCTTAAGTTACTGGCTAGTAAGTACACTGCCTGGATGTCAGAAAAGATGAAATTTAAAGAACCTGAAAGGTAATCAATTAGAAGAGGTGAACAGAATACAACAGCTGGGAAAAATCATGCAGCTGTTCAGCAAAAAGCAGCTGAAGCTTCAGCTCTGGTACAAGAGATAGCTTCCAGTAATTTAGAGGAAAACATAATCAAACGTATTCAGGGACGATTAAAAAATAGGACATGGAAAGAATATATTAGTAGAAATAACAGCGAGCAAGAAAAACTAGACGCTTTAAATAGCTATTCAGATGAACTGATAAAATACAAAATCAGAGGGTGAAATTGAATAAAAGGCTGTGAGTATGAAGCTTCTCAAGAAGACCCATTAAAAAATAGCAGAGTTAGAAGACAGAGCACGTACAGAAAATGTCAGGATTTTCTGCTGTACCAGAGAAGGAACAGACTATATTCATTGTATGAATGCACTAATATGCAACTGGACTGGTGTTCCACAGCAACATTTGTTAACTGAAAGGTACATCAAGTGCATGCTTCGAACCTGGCTATGAGAAAGCAGCCAAGACCTATGTTAGTAAAGATGCAATCATCCCAAAATAAATAATTTATCCTGAGAAAACTGTGGCAGAAAGAACAAGTATTAAAAACTGGGGACAGCAGCTTTGTGGAAAATGATTTTCACTGTATGCTGCCTGGGGGGGGGGGGGGGGCAAATTTATCCCAGCAATCAGGGAATGTTGAGAGTCAGGTGCATGTTTCAAACTGCTATATCCAGCCACCTTAAGAATATTTTTTCCTTCAGGATCAAATACATTTTGAATGCAAAACAGGCTAATGAGGAAATTAAAAAAATGTGAGCCACCAAGCAGAATGGGATTATACTGCTCATTCTTCTAACACTAAAGTTCATAAAGAAACTTTCCCAGTGAAACATTTACCATTATTCCAAAGTTAAATTCTTGACAGAGAAAAAAAAGCACAAATGTTGACTAGAAGAATCAAAAGCATCTTGGACATGAACCAGAGACTGGTGTTGGGAGATTAAGATGATCGGGAAGAAGACTGACAACACTGAAATTAGTGAATAAATGGGAGACTATAAAGCATAAACCACATTTGTGAAATAGGCCTTTGCAAGAACAAGTGGCTGAGAAAATTATAATTTTGTTGACTATGTTCAACTTGTGGATAAGAGCATACCCCACTTTACATCTTTAATGTTTAGGAGGACACTAAAAGGGGAGAAAGGGAAGCAGCTGCAAGTAAAACAATGCTTGTTCTTATTAGTATTTGTATAAAACATTTCATGATATGGACTTGCAAAAAAAAAAAACTCAGCAGATACAGCCAGTAGACTTGTGTTTATGGGTTAATTTCAGCAACTGGCTAGTGAGTACACTGCATGGATGTCAGGAAAAAAGAAATGCAGAGGACCTGGAAAAAAATCAGCTACAAAAACTGAGGAAGACCCAATGACTGGAGAAAGTTCTGCACCTGTTCAGCAAAAAGCAATGCATCCTCCAGACATGAATTCCAGTAACCTAAAGGAAGATACAAGACAACTGCACACAGACTGGGTTAAAAATAAATGAAACACTGATGGCGTATATCAACACAAACAACAAAAGACTAGAAAAATGGAAAAAGCTTTAAACAAATATTTATATGAGGTGATAAGCAGCAAAAATCAGAGGTTGAAATGAAGAAAAGGTTGGGTGCATATGAGACTGCTCAGGAAGAGATGTTTCAAAAAATATGAGTTAGAAGGCACAGCCTGTAGGGAAAACCTGAGATTTTCCACTATACCACAGAAGCTGGAAGAAGAGACTGCATTAATTTTATGAAATCAGAAATAAGGAACTGGACTGGTATTCCACAGCAGTTCTTGTCAGTTGAAAGGATACATTGTGTGCATGCTCCAAACCAAGCTATGAGAAAGCAAGCTAGACCTTTAATAGAAAAGATGCAATCCTACCAGCAGAAGGAATTGATTCTGATAAAACTGTGGCAGAAGTACAAAGTATTAAAGTAGAAGACAGAAGAGTGCTTGTGAAGAATGATTACTCATTATACACCAGACAGAAAAGAAGCAAATGTATTCTACTATTCAGGGAATGTTGAGACGTAGGTGTGAGATTCCAACTGTTGTACCCAGCTGTCTTCAAAGTATTCTTCCCTGGAGCGACAAAATCATTTTTTGATGAAGTACAATCTAAGGAAGAAATACAAAATCTTGCCTGACAAAAAGTGAGCTGTGAAACAGAGAAAGATTCTGCTTCATGTTCTTCTGGCAATAAAGACCACACAGAGACTGTACCTGTTAAACCTTTTCCAATGTTTTAATGGAAAATGTTGGACTGAAGGAAGGAAGCATGAGAGCTGACTAAAACTGAGAGTATGTTGTAAATAAAGCAGTGACAGGATCTGGGAGATGGAGATGAGCAGTGATAAAACCTGTAACAGCATGGGATTACAATGCAATAATGTGTGAGAAATATGACAAAACAAGAAAATCTGGAAATATTGGACTTTTTCAGAATTTGTTGGACTTGTGGGGGAAAGAGGAGGGAGAAAGTCCACTGTATGTAAAGAATTTTTTTTTCTTACTAGCGCTGTTTTTCTGGTGTATGTTTATCTTTGCATGCTATAAAGTTTTAAGTGTAATGGGGACTGTAAACTGATGGTGATTATTTGTTTCTTTTCTTTCTCCCTTCTCTCTTTCTTCTTGCTGAGTTTTAAGAAATGTGGGCAATGCAATGAAAAAAAACAGGGTTCAAACACCATTACAAAAGAAAAAAATAATGTGCTTTTTCTCATTCTTACATAGGGAAATGACTGGATTAAGGACCTTAAACTGACTGAGTAACAAGTTTTAAGAGTAAGAAAATAAATGAAAAATAATATTGAATGAGACTTTTTCTAGCAAAAACATGCATGCTCAGTAGCAATTCTGCAGCTGGTATGCATGTTTCCATGGAAACAATCTGCTAAAGAGAAACTTGCTCCCTGGTTCTCATGTTTCCATGGAGACAATCTGATAAAGAGAAACTGGCTACAGGCTGGTGGAGAGTGACTGGCTGAAGGAAAAGAAAAAACTGAAGAGCAACTGGCTAGGGCATAATGTTCTCTGAAAGCATTCAGGGGTTTTCACAGCTGGGAGAGCTATAAAGAAAAGACAAAACCAATTAGCACTTAGTAGAAGCACAGGCTGTACCATGCATCTTAGCATGTTTAACCTTTCTTTTAGGTAAACTCAAGTATGTGAGTGTGGCTGCCAGTTTGGAACTTCTGTCCTTTTAGGAGGGTAAATCTTCAGTATTTGAAGATGTACATAGTTTTGTGTGGTAGCATTATGTTAACAGGTTTTAGGGGGGTATTGGGGTGTTTCTTTTTTTTTTTGATGGCTTTCAATAAAGCAAAAAGTTTTGTAAGATGTGACATTGGCTCAAATAGATATGACAAGAAACAACTGCATATAAGTTCAACCTGTCAAACATTGTATGCGTATAATACAAAAGTTGAAACTAGACATTTAACAAAAAAGGTGTAATACATAAAAGGTGGGAATAATACATTTTAATGCAATGATCCCTTCTCTAATGTCTTTAAATGTCAATGGTCTCACAGATAAATACAAAAAAGAAAGAGCAGTGAACTACATTAAAATGTAGAGAGCAAATAGCTATGTTACAAGATACAGACTTAGAAATATATGAACATGTGAATTTGACAAAGAAAGGTTTTCAGGATGGTTATTCAGCAGAATACCTGGGACAAAGGAAAAGCGGAGTACTTATATTAATTCCAACAGGAGCTCCAATCTTGACAGAAGAGGATAAAAAAGATAATGGCAGCTTTGTAGTGCGAAGGGGCTTCTGGAAAGGGAGGAGGATTAGACTGGCATGTATTTATATTCCATCTAATACTGCTATAATGGAGCTTAAGAAAAATCTGGGAGAAATAATCAGTTTTCAGCAATGAATATTACTTATAGGTGGGGACTGGAATGGGATATGCAAGAGTGAAGATGTGTCTGGGGGATCCAGAAGGGAAAGCATAACAAAGGAGGGTAGATTTTTGGAGAAATGTATGAAAATAGTTCACATGGAAGATGTCAATTCAGTAATAAGAATTCGGAGTGAATTTACATATTATTCCCCAAGATATAAAAACTAAGCTAGGCTAGACAGAATTTAACATTTCACAGGAACATGTGCATTTAACTGAAGGTCCTGATACACACCCAATAACTATTTCAGATCATGCGCCAATAATAACTACAATAAAAACACACAGTAATGGAATTAAAATGAGACACTGGCACTTTCCCATCTATCGGTTGAAAACAGAGGAATTTAAGGAATGGGTAGTGGAGATTATTCATGAGCTATTAGAGGAGATAAGAATTTATTCTGAAAATACAGCTAGAGAGTGGGATAAAATTAAGGTACAGTTTACAAATAGGGTGGAAATAAAAGAAAAGGAGCTATGGTTAACAAGCAACAAGAATTACCTAAAGGGACTGACAAATATTGAAGTACTGCAGAATAGGGGGGATCTCTCACAACAAGAAGAGGATCAACAGCAGAATGCTAAACAGAAAATAAGGGATTACCTTAATAATATGCACGAGTTTAGAAAGATTGCTGTTAAGCAAATTTTTTTGATAACAGTTTTTTGATAGTAAACAGTAGAGCACAAAAACTTTTAGCCCAATGACTCAGGCAACAGAAAGTAGAAAGGGCTCTCGCCAAGATTACAGAGCCTATAACAAGGAATGTAACGAGATTCTGCAGAGGTGTTAAAAATATTTCAGAAATTCTATGAAAGCCTGTATAAAGCAGAGAAATATGAAAATCAAGAAAAGATACAAATGGAAACATTTATGGAATAATTAAATATGCCAAGGTTAGAGGTAGATGAGGCTCAATTACTAATGGTTAGGATAGGAGGAGATGAGATAAAAATGGTGATGTACGACCAATCTACAGGAAAGTCCCCAGGAATAGAAGGTACTACTGTGGAAGTCTGGAAGCTATGAGGAAAAAGCTGATAAAGATCTGGAAGGTTTTAGCAGTATTTTAAGAGGAGCAGAAGTACCAACATCCTGGAAGAAAGCAGTGGTAGCTGTAATACCTAAAGAGGGTAAAGATCCATCAGACCCAGCTTCATAGGTGTTTAACTAGGCTAACTACCACAAGGACCTTTTTAAGCCTGGCCATGCATCTCAAATCTCTGACAAGTTCTGATACCCTTGATAAGTGTAAGCATGGGCCTGGGAGATGAACCATTTACAGATTACCTGTTTGTATCAGAGACACAGGTGTCAAACCAGGGATGAATTTCAGGTTTCCCATACAATTGTCCAAGTTGCACTTGAACTGGGTTAGGGAGGAACTCTGCTTCACACGGATGGGGAGCCTGTTCCACAGACAGGGTAGTGTCTGGGATACATACCTCTCTCTCCAGCAGGTCCTATTTATATCAAAGACAGGGTCTGAGTCTTTAGAATGTGCAAGTCTGGTACTGTTTGTTTTGTAAATATGCAGGAAGTCCATCAGAGTGAGGTTTGACAATGCCCTGTATGCCAGGCATAGAGCTCCCCTCAAAAGCCTGTAGGAGACAACACAGGGATAGGGCCTTGAGGCAATCGGCATAGGGCATATTACTTATGCTCTGTATTCTTTTAGTGAGGAACTTCTGTGGACATTCCACTTGTTGGATATGCCTGGATAGGAACAAACCAAAGAGGGTACTGTACTCAATGATAGTTCTGATGAATGCCAAATACAGTGGAACAATGACTTCCTTGGACTTAGATGCTATATCTTTGTTTATAAGTTGCGCAGCAGAGAATGATTTCCTCACCACTGTAGACACGTGATGATCAAAGGCTAGATTACTGTGTGTCCCTAAGTCCCTGACTACTAGGTCAACTCTAAGGGGTGTGTTGTCAATATGATAGTTACCAGGGATGGATAACTTCCCAAAGAATACTATTATGCACTTCTTGGCATTTAGTTGTAGTCCATGACTCTGACACCAGTTGTTTGTCTGTGTCAGCCCCTCCTGGAGAACATTTGGGTTAGTGCAATACTGAATGACAGCTCCTAATTTGCAATCATCTGCAAATTTAGTCAGCCAAAGACCACTGACACTGGCCTTCACTTCTGAGAAGTAGATGCCAAAAAGGAGCGGTCCAAGGACTGATCTCTGAGGGACTCCACTTATGACTGGCCTCTTTGCAGAGGTGGACTTCCCAATTCTAACTTCCTGGGTCTTGTCTGAGAGTCAGTTGGCTATCCACTGGATGACATACAGGTTTGTACCTAACCTCTTGAGTTTGTCAACAATGCCCGAGTGGGGTATTGTGTCAAATGCCTTGGCCAGGTGAAGGTAGGCAGTGTGAATGATTTTGCCCTCATCCATTGCTTTGTGACCTTCTCAAAGACGTCCAACAGGTTGAGTAGGCATGATCTGCCCTTTACGAAACCAAACTGAGCTGGGTCCAGTGTTTGGATGTTTACTATATATCTATTGATCATCTCCATAATAATTCTTTCCATGGCTTTACATATAAGACTAGTGACACTTATGGGTATGTAGTTTCCAGGAACCGTAGATGGACCACCTTTGTGCAGAGGGATGACTGTTGCCTTTCTCCATTCATGAGGCACGAAGCCTGTTTGGAGACTACAATTAAATAGTAATTCCAAAGGCCCTGATAGGTCATGTTTCATGCCATTTAGAACATACAAGCTCATTTCAATACTAAACCAAGATTATAAAGTGTTCATGTCTATAATGGCTAAAAGAATGACAAAAGTAATGCCAAAATTGATAGATATGGATCAATGTCATTTTGTGGAGGGAAGGCAAACATTTCAAAACACTGACTGTAGTTCAGAGTGTAATGTGTGTGCTACATCTTTAAGAAGCATGGGAGGTTGTGCATGCATGTATTTATTTATTTTTATTTATTTAACATTTGTTTACTGGGAAAGTCCAACTCGGAACAAAGCCATAGGTTCATAGATTAGTACTAAGCTAACTGCCCTTGCGAACCATTTTAAGCCTAGTCAATTATCCCCTGTGAGACTCAAACCCTGCACCTTGTGTTTGTAAGGCAAACACCTTAACCATTAGGCCACCCTCCCATTTTTCAGAGGAGGCCCAGGGAGAAACACTCCAGACGCATGTTTTTGTAAATAAGTATAATATTAAGTATAAATTACAGACGTGCAATCCTAGTGCATTTTGCAGAAGCAGCCAGAGAGTAAGCATGCATGATCGCAGTTGTTTGTATATAAATTACTTAAGTCATAGTAAGTCTCTACAGTGATGTGTTTGTATAAAATAAAGCTGCTTGAACAGAACCCACAAACACTCATTTATGTGTGTCCTAATACGACAGTGACAGTGATGATGCAGAATGTAAGAAGATATCACTGTTGTTATTGGGTCTTGATGCAGAGAAAGCATTTGACAGAGTAAGCTGGGACGTTATGAGCAGGGCAATGGAAGCATTTTTATTTCCTGAAAAAATTATAAGGTTGATTAAGAGGGTACATGAGGGATCGGAGGCGCAAATTAAAGTGAGTGGGGTCCTATCTGATCATTTCTGCTTGAGCAGAGGAACCAGACATGGGTGTCCTCTTTCCCTTTCTTATTTGCATTACATTTAGAACAACTGCCAAAGAAATTAAGGGACTCAGAAATTCAAGGATATAAATGGTATGGTAGTTAAAAAAGCTGGATCTATTTGCAGATGACATTATTTTATACCTGACAAAACCGAAGACAGACATTACAGTGTTGTGGAACACTTGGACCAGTTTCAAATCTTTTCGGGATACAAAGTTAATGAAGCTAAAACAAAGGCAGTAGCAGTAAATTAAGTACCCACACATGAACTGGTTCATCAATATCCGTACTTATGGGGACATGACAAAATGAAGTATTTAGGAGCATGGATTAAAATGATTCTGGTGTAGCAGCTAAGGATATGTGGGGGAAGGGACTAAACAAAAGATAATACAAAAACTGAGAAAATGGAAGCTTTGTTATATGGATATGGACAGCAATTTACAAGCAGTCAAAATTTTTCGAGTCCCTTTGGTCTTATACACAAGTCAAGCATATTTTTATCAACCAGAGAATAAGTTGTTGATAGTAATCAATAAAGAGCTGAAGGACTTTATCTGGGAGGGGAAGGTGGCAAGAGTCAAGTGGGATAAGCTGATTCTCCAAGCAGAACAGGGTGGACTGGGATTACCCAACTTCAAGGGGTATTTCAGAGCTACACAGTTAAGGCTCTTATACATAGCACAAATAGAAAACTATAATTCAAAGTGGAAAGGGATGACGAAACGTGGAGAAGCTCAAGAAACAAGGACAGACTGGGATTATAGATGCAGGCTTAAGAAGAACAACAATGATCATACAGAATATTACATCCATAAAGTCACAAAGTATTCTAAGAACCAAGCCAACATGGGAATTGAGAAAGGAGATTCTGCCGATAGGGATGACTGCAATTAGGGAAATAGACAATAGGCAAAAGGGGGCAGGAATTTATTGGAGAAAACTGGCAAAGGAACCAAGGTAGTGGGAGCAAATAACTAGAAGGGAAAAGGGAACAGAATGGGAAGAAGCCAAGAATTTATTTTGACTGCAAGTTAAAGATTGCCTTCCATATCAAGAACTGATATCAGAGTAAAGACAAACAAAGAAATAAGGGGGATCTTAAACAAAAGACCAGCACTGGTAGACTTTTCAGTAGAATCTAGAACAGAAGCTGCCATTAAAAAAGGAATAATTGGTAAAGCATAGAGAATATTGCATGATAAGTATAAGAATCAATCAGAGGAGGTTAGAAAGGATTAGGAAGAAGTAATGGATAAGCAATTCACAAAGAAACAATGGGAGGATATATGTATGTCTCCTAAATATATAACAAAATCTAGAAGATTTAGGATTTTAGCTTGGAAATGTATACATAGATATTTTTATACCCAAGTATACTTCAGAGAATTCTTCCTCAGGTAGACAGCAAATGTTGGAGGTATGATGGGGAAGAACGAGGTACTTGGGAACATGTTTTCTGGGAGTGTAGTGGATTGGTGGACTAAGGATTCCCTGTGGGATGCACTGTCAGAGATGCTGGGTGGGCAGACTGCTGTGACGAGGGAGATGATTATTCTGAGCTATGATACAGAATAAGAAGTTATGTCTTACCATAACGTTCCATGTTAGTTGCCTTCTTCTCGCCTTCTTTCTTGCTGGATGGGTTCGGAGCCGATCCTCGGCTCCGACTCGGCCTATACTATAGCTCGAGAGCTATTTTTACCGGCTCGAGGCAGCCCTATATCCCACAATACCATGCTCTAACTCCCCAGATCTCGTTTGGAAGCTAAGACATAGTATAAATAATAATATTATAATAATAATATTATAATCCTCTTTTACGAGAATAGATTACCTGCTAGTAACACTAAGGATACAAGGAAAAAAATGCAACATATTGTATCTCCAAAAATAGAAGGACTCAGAACCTCGAGTCTATCCAGGCTAGGGGGCAGGAGGGAGGGACGCAAGAAAGAAGGCGAGAAGAAGACAACTAACATGGAACGTTATGGTAAGACATAACTTCTTAATGTTAAGTTGTCATTCTCTCCTTCATTCTTGCTGGATGGGACAGCGTCCCTAGCATCTTAGTCCTGGGTGGCTCAATGAAACAGACTCCTGAGTACAGTGGAACCAAAATCAGCTCTATTTCTGGAGGCTAAATCAAGCTTGTAATGGGCAATAAAGGTATGTCTGGATGCCCATGTAGCTGCTGCACAAATGGCGTCTAGTGGTAACCTTGCTTGAAACGCCGTTGAAGTTGATAGTGCCCTGGCTGAATGAGCCTTAGGCCTAGAGGGAAGTTGCCTGTGTCTCAACTCATAGACCAAGGTAATAATAGATGTCAGCCATCTGGAAAGAGTAACCTTCGATACCGGAAGCCCTATCTTGCCTGTAGCATAAGAGAGAAAGAGCTGGTCTGACTTTCTGAATTGTTTTGTCCTGTCTAGGTAATACCGTAATTGGCGATGAACATCTAATGAATGTAATTTTTGTTCAGCCCTGTTGGTATAGTCTGGGAAAAAGACAGGTAAATCAATGGAGTGGTTTAGATTTGCTTCTGATAACACTTTTGGTAGGAAGGAAGGGTTTGTTCTGAGAGTTACCCTGTCTTTATGAAAAACCAAATAAGGAAGACGGACAGACAAGGCTTGAAGTTCCGATATCCTTCTGGCAGATGTTATAGCTACTAAAAACAGCGTTTTCCAAGAAAGAAGTTTGAGGGAGCAAGAAGCTGCAGGTTCAAAAGGGGGCAGAATTAGTGAGGTTAGAACTAAATTCAAATCCCATTGTGGGGGGTGGATCTTTGACTGGAGGTCTGAGCAAAAAGATGCCCTTGAGAAAGGCTTTACAGAGTTTATGGGACATAATATTTGCTTCTGAGAGTCCAACATGAAAATTAGCAATGGCCACTAATTGTACCCTGATAGTGGCCGATGATGACCCTGAATGAAAAAGCTCCACCAGAAAGTCCTGAACCTCATGAATGGGTGCATGGAAAGGATCTAAGGACCTAGTTTGTGCCAGTGTGAAAAACGCTTCCATTCACTCGCATAAGTCTTCCTAATATTGGACTTATGGGAGGCCAGAATGATATCACGAACAGGAGGAGAAATAAGGGGAAGCCTGGCTATGGCTGAAAGTGGAGCAACCAAGCTGTGAGGTTGATGGAATGTAGAGACTGATGCAGCTTGCCCGTGAGGTGGGTCAACAGATCCGGAAAGGGTTCCAGATGCCAAGGCTGTTCCAGTAGGTATTTGTGCAGGAACGGGAACCAAACTTGTCGAGGCCAAAACGGGGCAATGAGGATCATTTTGGATCTCAATGCGGTTGCTTTCTGAATTATTTGCGGGATCAATGGAAAAGGAGGAAAGGCATAAAGAAGACCCCGGGGCCAAACGTGAACAAGAGCGTCTCTGAGGGGTTGGCCTGGCAGTGGAAAAAGTGTGAAGAAGTCGAGGCACTTGCTGTTTTGGGGAGTTGCGAAAAGGTCGCAGCAAGGCTGGCCCCACTTCATAAAAATTCTGTCTGCTACCGCTTGATTTAGAGACCACTCGTGAGGCATGAGGATAGTTCTGCTCAATCTGTCTGCTATGACGTTGGACTTCCCGGGGATGTGCATTGCTATCAGAAACCACTGAGATGAAATTGCCCATTGCCAAAGTCTGAGTGATTCTCGACAGAGGGGATAGGACCTTGTTCCGCCCTGCTTGTTTATGTACCACACCACAGACATATTGTCCGTTTGAATTGCTATAGTCCCCATGGGAAGAGAGCTCTGAAGGGCTTGCAACCTCAAAAGCACTGCCCTCATCTCCAGGACATTTATGTGCAGGTGGCATTCTGACTGCTGCCAAGTGCCCTGGACCGTCCTTCCCTGATAATGCCCCCCCCTCCCGATCAGGGAGGCATCCGTTGTGACAGTGGCAACTGGAGGGGGGAGAACAAAGGGTCTGCCCTGAAAAAGCTGAGGGGAAACCATCCACCAGGAGAGATGTTTCTTGCAAGATGGGGTTATCAAAATGTTGTGGGTCATTGGTAGCTGTTGAAAGGACCACTGAGAAAACAGCATCCACTGAAGGAGCCTCATGTGGAAGCGGGCTAATGGAAGTAGAAGAATCGCCGCCATGAGGCCCAACACTTTCAATACTAGCTTGACTTGGACTCTGTTGGGCTGAAACAGGGGCTGAACATTCCGCCTTATGTCTGTCACTCTCTGAGGTGGTAATGTTGCAGACATTTCTGTGGTGTTTAATACGGCGCCTATAAAGTTTATACATTGACAAGGCGACAAGGAGGACTTTGCAAAATTTATAGAAATACCCAGACTGTTGCAAAGTTGAATAGTGTAATCCCTGGCCATTATGAGATCCTGTTTGGTGGTAGCGGAAATGAGCCAGTCGTCTAAGTATGGAAACACCTGGAATCCTTTCTGTCTCAGGTGAGCCGTGACCACTGCCAAACATTTGGTGAACACCCAGGGGGCTGTGGTGAGACCAAAGGGCAGGGCCCTGAATTGAAAATGACGGACTCCCAGCTGGAAGCGGAGAAACCTCCTGGAGCGCCTGTCTATCTTTATATGGTAGTACGCGTCCTGGAGGTCTAACGAGCACATCCAGTTATCTCTGCCCAAAAAGGGTAGAATGGACTGCAGTGTTACCATCCGAAATTTTGTCTTTAGTACAGAGTTGTTTAACCTGCTGAGGTCCAAAATGGGTCTCCATTCTCCTGTCTTTTTTGGTACCAAAAAGAATCTGGAGTAGATTCCGGATCCTAGCTGATCTGCTGGGACTGCCTGGATGACTCTTTTTTCTAACAGCTTTTTTATTTCTAGCTGAGCCTGACCCCTTTGTGCGGGTGGTACGTCTGGTAGGGGTTTTGGCGGTTGTACCGGAGGGAAAGTGAAAGGGATTTTGTAACCCTCAGATATGATCTTTTGTACCCATGTGTCTTGGGAGAGGGATTGCCAGGCTTCCGGGTACAGAGATGATCTTCCCCACGACTGCCTCCGAAGGCAGACAGTCGGGCAGCTTCTCAGGGATGCTGAAAGGGTTGGTCAGGAAAAGATTCCCTAGAGCCCTGGTTCTGAGGACCCCCTCTGCCCCTGGGGCTGCGTCTGTTATTATTTCCCCCTCTGCCTCTAGGGGGAAATTCACCACGTGCGGCAGGCGTGACTCCCTGAGGTTTGCGGAACCACATCTTTCCTCCCTTCTGTCCCTTAGGATAAGGTCTAGAAGGCGTGGAAAAACGGACTCCCACGGCAGAAAGAGTCTTACCATCTTGCTCGCATCTCGTGAGGGTATTCTTCACCTGAGGTCCGAACAATTCTGAACCATCAAAGGGGGTGTTGGTGAAGGACGCCTTGAAGGGATCGGCAAAGTTACAGAGTCGCATCCAAGCATGACGTCTCAACGCAACGCCTGTGCCAGCGGCCCTACTCGCTCCATCGGCTGCATAAGAGATAAGCCGCATGGAGGAGTTAACAATGGAGTTCAGGGTAGCCAGCTGAGAGTTTATTTTGTCCTTAAACACCGCAGCAGAAGGATCCTGTACCGTTTCACCCAGCTCTTTGAGCAAGTCTCTCTGAAGGCGGGTGAAATGACATAAACAGTTCAGCGATCGCATAGAAAAGGTCGCTGAAGCAAAGGTCCACTTGCCGTACCTGTCCATGGTCCTGGACTCTTTGTTAGGAGGATGAACAGATACAGAAGTATCAGCCAATTCCTTCTTAGTGGCTGCTGCTACCACCATAGCATCAACTGAAACACCTTTGGTGAGAAATGATTTGTCATCTGGTGCAGAAATAAATTTAGAAGGCCTCCTAGGGGTAGGTTCCATTGAATCAGGAGCTGCCCACGCCTTTCTAGTCACTACCTCCATTAGTGGGTCGAAAGGGGGAGACACCCAGGAGGTGGAAGGGCGAGAACCAAAGGTGTCAAGGTAAACCGACTCGTCCTCGGAAGGTTTGACAGTGGACCAATTTCCCCTCTGTCTTAGGATTTCCAGGATGTCTGAAAAGGAGACATCCTCAGAGGGGGACCTGGGGGAACCTTCCGACTCATCCAAGTTGGTGTCCGACGTGACAGACTCGGGGGGAGTCTATGTGCTTCCTCTTGCACTTTCTTTTCCTTGGGGGTGCCCCTGAAACTTCAGGGGAGCCCTCGGAAGAGGAGGAGACACCCAAGGTGGGTACCCTATGCTTTGGATCTCTGCTGTCAGGTGTAAGAGGATGGCCAGAGACCGTAACAGGCACTACAGAGGGAGGAGCCGCAGAACTTAACCTTGGAGTGGACACTGGGTCCAGCACACTCCTCATCACCTCGAAGGCTCCCCTATAAGATACCAAAGGTAGCACCGGCTCCGAAGAGACCAGAACCGCCCCTGGAACCGACCGAGAAGGCTCTGAGAATGATGTCAGGGCCAAACTAACCAGAGCCGAAGCTCCGAGAGGGAGAGCGGGGTCGGACAAGGGTCCGATGCCACTCGCCCCCTCAGAGCAGACAATGGAGTCTTGGCGCCCGGACCTCTCCACGGATGGAACCAATGAAGAGGTCGGAGCCGATGACACCGGAGCCGAAGGAGGAAGTATCGGCTCCGACATGGGCAAGGTCACGGTTCCGACAAACTCCGGCTCCGAGCTCGAGATGAGTCGGAGGAGGAATGGATAGCTGTATCGAAGGAGCCACAGTCTGATGAGATGGGCTCTGGAGCATTTGGGCCAGCGCCTGAGATTTTATGAGTCTACTGACCACCCTCTCGATGTCGTGGTCGGACAGCCTGGATGACCTCGATGAATGAGTCCTATGACTCCGCTCCGATAGGAGAGGGGACCTCGGAGCCGATCTGACGGACTCTAGCGAAGGGGACCTAGAGCGCTTGCGCGCTGGGGTCGGCTCCGATGATGGTTTTGGAGCAGAAACCACTTTGCTCGCCTCGGAGCCCGCCGGAACTAAGGTCGGAGCCGTCCCGATAACGCCAGCCCTCGGCTCAGAAGCTGGAGCCGAGGGTTTGGCGGTTTTTGACGACTTCCCCAAGCCAGACTTGGACGGGGAGTCATCAGGCTTTAACAAGCCCCTTAGGATGAGCTTGTTACGCCTTTCCTGCAGGACTCTTGAACTAAATCTGTGACAAACGGAACAAGAGTCCTGCAGGTGTAAAGGCCCCAAGCAATAGACACAAGAAGTGTGACCGTCTGTCAGAGACATTTTCTGACAGCACGAGTCACACTTCTTGAATCCCGAAACCTTAGGGTCCTTTGACATCCTGACAAAAAATAAAAAGGAACACAGTCAGTCCACACACACACACACTTATTTAAATTAAGGAGAACTGACTAAAAACCCACACACACACTGAAAGGGGTGGGGGAAAACTAAGGAAAAGCCCGTAGGCCCAAGATAAAAAACTAACTAAAGAAAGGGAAAAAGGGCTACCGAAAAGGGTAAGGCAGTTAGATGGGACCTAAAGAAGGGTAACTAACTGGAAAAGAACTACTGAGACTGAATATATATCTGAAAAAGCACTTACTGACCAGAGCCGGTAAAAACAGACTACTTCGCAGCGAAGCGGCAAATCAGATCTGGGGAGTTAGTGCATGGTATTGTGGGATATAGGGCTGCCTCGAGCCGGTAAAAATAGCTCTCGAGCTATAGTATAGGCCGAGTCGGAGCCGAGGATCGGCTCCGAACCCATCCAGCAAGAATGAAGGCAAGAATGACAACTTAACATTCGGAGTTGTCTAGATATCTTAAGGCCTTGCTACGTCTAATTATGGTGGCTGCCAAAAAAGCAATTAATAAAAAATGGAAATCAAAATCTAAACTAATTATATGAGTAGTAGTGAATATAGTAAGAGACAAAACAACTGGAATTAAGATCTTTACAAAAGCGTAGAAGCAAACTACATAGGAAAAAATGGGAATTGTGGGAACACCACATACAGGGGAGGAATGAAATATAAAAGAAAGCAGGACTTAAATGAGGTATGCAATGTTTCAGTGAAAATGATTGGGTAGATTATAAGTGATGTATAATGCTTGCAACTGGGAGTGTATTAATATGGTTAGTGATGTAAAATGCTTTCGACTAGGATTGTGTCAGTGTAGTTTGTTTTCATTTATATAAATGTATGATTGCTTATGCCATAACTGATGGTTTAATAAAGCTGTTTCTTGTTTAAAAAATAAAGAAGTTATTTACTTACCATAATGCTTCATCTGGGTTGTCAATCTTCATTTTTCCTTGACATATGAGACTCAATTCTGAGTCTCAGAACTGGCTTGCCCACTACAACAGCTCGAGCGAACTAAAAACTGCTGAGCCAAGTTCCTACCTACAATGCCTCTCTCTAAATTACCTCATATCGAGTTTGCAACTATAATAAAAGACTAGGAAAAGGTAACACTATAACCATTGAAGAGGGTATGTCCAAGGTCATACATGAGGAGGCAAACAGCCAGGACTAAGGTCCATTCTTCAAGGAGGGGGAAGGAGGGTGGGGCATCAAGGATAAATGAAGACCGTCAACACAGATGGAATGTTATAGTGAGTACATAACTTCTTTATCTGATGTTATCAATCTTCATTTATCCTTGACATATTGGACAGAGTCCCCAGCTACCATGTATCTTGGGAGGCCTTATGGAAGGATATATTTGAACACCACAGAGCCAAATGACGCTCTTCCCCTGGAGACCAGATCCACCATGTAATGAGTAATAAAGGTATGTGGAGAAGACCATGTTGTAGCTGCACATATGTCATCCATGGAAGCCTTAGAGTGAAAAACAGCAGAACTGGCTATAGCTCTTGTGCAGTGTGCTTTAACTAGGGCTGCCAATTTGAGGTTTTTCCTGTTGTAGACAAAGGTAATGTATTGTCTTAACTACTTAGACAACATGACCTTAGAAACTGATTTACCCATGGAAGGACCTGAAACGGAAACAAATAACTGGTCCAACTTTCTAAAATTTTTAGTTCTGTCGAGATAAAAATGCAATTGTCTAAGGCCATCCAATAGATGTAAGCAGTATTCTCCTTTGTTGGAAAAATTGGGGAAGAACACTAGCAATTCAATAGATTGATTAATGTTAGTCTCAGATACGATCTTTGGAAGAAAGGATGGATTAGTTCTCAGTGATAACGTCTTTATGAAAAATTAAATAAGGGGAAAACATAACACATGAATCTCTAAAATCCTCCCAGCGGATGTAATAGCTACTAAGAAAATGGTCTTCCATGAAATAAATGTAAAATCACAGGTAGCTGCCGGCTTAAAAGAGGAAAGGACCAAGGACTGCAAAACCATAGTAAGATCCCAGGGGATGAGGGGTTCCTTATAAGGAAGCTTTAACCTTAATGTACCCTTGAGAAAAGCCTTGAATAGCCTATGTGAAATTAAAGATTGCCCTAGAAAACCATCATGGAAATTAGAAATAGCAAGCTGAACTCTGATGGTAGAAGAAGCAGCTCCTTGTTAGAAGAGTGTTGACAAAAATTGCAAAACTTCTTCAAATGATGCTGAGAAAGGATCGCATTTGTTATTGCATGCCCATATGGAAAATATTTTCCATTTGCTGAGGTAGATTCTCCTTTTGGAAGGTTTATGGGAAGCTAGCAAAATGTTTCAAAATGGGGAAGACCAGATATTTCAACTGGCAATCAGTGGAACTGGAGCAACCAAGCTGTAAGCATGAGGTTTTTCAGGTTGGGATGAACTAGCCCCTGAGGATGTGACAGGAGATCTGGATCAGAATCCAGTGTCCATGGACATTTAAGTAGATAAGGCCAAAGAAAAGGAAACCAGACTTGTCAAGGCCAAAACGGGGCAATGAGAATTACTTTGCGCTTCAACCTTATGGCCTTCTTAAAAAAAGGGGTATTAGAGGAATGGGGGAAAAGCACAGAGTAGCCCCAAGGGCCAATTGTGAAGGAGAGCATCTCTTGGGGACTCCCCAAGGGGGGAATAGTGTGAAGTAGCTGCTGCACTTGTTCTGGGGGGATGCAAACAGTTTGTAGCAAGGCTGGCTCCAGTGCGCCACTCTGGAATTGAGAAACCACTCATGCGGCAGGAGGATAGATCTGCTCAATTTGTCAATTTATCACGTTCGAGCTCCATGGGATGTGTGTTGCTACCAGAAAGTGGTTTGAACAGATTTCCCATTGCCACACTCAGAGGGCTTCTCAACAAAGGGGGTAAGACTTTGTTCCGCCTTGCCTGTTGATGCATCACACTACCAACATGTTGTCTGACTGGATTGCAATTGTTCCTAGAGGGAGGACAGTTTGAAAGGCTTGAAATGCTAAGAGCACTGCCCTCAGTTCCAGAATACTGATATGCAGATTAGCCTCTATTGGGGACCAAGTGCCTTGGACAGTCCTTCCCTGAAAATGCCCACCTGATCTGGTAGGCATCCATGGTCACTATGGATTAGGTAAAACAAAGGGTCAGCCCAAAAGAATTTCCCAGGATTCCATCCATCAAGACAAATCCTTCTTGCAACAATTGGTAATTCGGATGAGGTGAGACAGAGGATGAGTGAGACTAGACTATTGGAAGGATAGAAGCCACTGTAGGATTCTCATGTGGAGCCTTGCTAGCAGTACTAAAGTGATGGCCGCCGCCATGGATCCCAGTGCCTGTAGAACTAGTAAGGCAGGAACAGTGTCACTGGAGAGAATAATGCCCATAAGTGACCTTATTTTCTTTAATTTGTGAAAAGGAAGGGAGGCTATGCCAGAGGTCTTATTCAGGCAGGCCCCTATGAATTCCAATTGTTGGGATGGACTTAGCTGAGATTTGGTGAGATTCACCATTACACCTAGACAAGAGAAAGTGCTTAGGGTGAAATCTTTTGTCTGTTCGAGTAAATGACTGGTGGGTGTGGTAAAAAGCCAGTCGTTCAAATATGGAAACACCAGGAATCCGTGCAGTCTCAGGTGAGCTACATTTGGTGAACACCTGGGGTACTGTGGTGAGACTGAAGGACAGAGCTCGGAACTGATAATGACTGGCTCCCAGCCGAACACAGAGGAACCTCCTGGAGCATTTGTACATGTTTATGTGGTAATACTCATACTGGAGGTTTACACAGCACATCCAATCATCTTTCCCTAAGAAGGGAGAATAGACTGAACCATGACCATCCAGAATTTTGTTTGTTGAACAAACTTGTTCAGAATGTTGAGATCCAAAATTGGTCTCCAGCCCCTTGTTTTTTTGGCAGCAAAAAGAATCTCCAGTAAAATTCAAATCCTATCTGGTGTGGCAGGACTTCTTGGATGACTCTTTCTAGCAGCGTTTGAATTTCCAGAGCTGCCTGATCCCTCTGATTGGGTGGAACACTGGGGAACCTTCTTCCTAGTTTTGGGGTAAGGTCAAATGAAATATAGTAACCTCTGGTAATGATCCTTAGCACCTAAGCATCTGTGGTTATCTTTTGCCAGACTAGTGGGTGCAAGGATAGTCTTCTCCCAACTGCCTCCAGAGGCAAGCAATCAAGTCTCCTTTCAGGAGCGCTGGTAGAGTTTCACTGAGAAGAAATCTCTGGAACCCTGATTTTGAGGCCACATCTGCCGTGTGGTCGGAGTCTTCTATTATAGCTCCACCCTCACCCCAGGGGGAGTTGTTACCATGTGTGTCCTGGAAAGGCCCTTGGGTCTTCTTGAACCACATTTTCCTGCTTCTCTAGTTCCTGGAATAGGAACTCTGGGTAGCGGAGAAATGTATGCTCACGGCAGACAGGGTTTTCCCATCTTTTTCACACCTGGCTAATGTATCCTTCACTTTGGGACCAAAAAGGGAAGATGTGTCAAACAGAGCATTGACAAACGAGCTCCGCAAACTCACACAAGTGCATCCAGGCATGCCTCCTTATGACTACACCTGAATCTGCTGCCCTAGTCATCTCTTTGGCTGCATGTGTAATCAGTCTCATGGATGAGTTAGAAATAGACTCCAGGGTGGCAAGCTGGCAGGCTATCTTATCCTGTACCTCATCAGACACAGCTCCTGTGAGTGTATCTGAGAGTTTCTTGATAGATCCCTCTGAAGTATAGTGTGCCAAGAAGTTCAACAACCGTAAGGCAAAGGTTGAAGAAGCGTAGACCCGCTTCCCAAATATGTCCATCGCCCTAGAGTCTCAATTAGGGGGGTGAACAGTGGAACTTTCTTCTGCTAGTTCCTTCTTGGTAGCTGCCACAACCACCATGGCATCCATTGCTAAACCTTTGACCCAGTGTTGATGGTCCTCTGGAGCTGAAAGGATTTTATCTGGTCTCCTGGGGATTGGTTCTATGGAGTCAGGGGCCTTCCATGCCTGCTGGGTGATCAGTTTAATAAGATCGCCAGCTGGCAGAGTCACCTAAGAGGTAGATGGATGAGCACTAAAGGCTTGCAAGTACACAGGCTCATCTTGGGATGGGTCTTGGGACTTCCAGCCACCCCATTGTTTTAATATTTCATGAATGTCTCCAAAGGAGACGTCTTCTAGGGGTGATCTGGGGTTGTATCCTCTTACACGGCAACTTCCAAGGCACCTCCTTATTGGGAGCTTCTGTGGAGGAATCGGAAGAGGTGGGGCCCTGTATGGGGTTGTCTTGCAGCTTCGGCGCTCACTGTCCTTGCATGGAGGTTGGTGGAAGCTCTGGACCAGAGGGGATCCCGGGAAAATGCTCTGATGGGGGAGAAACCAGCTGGGAGCCTGACAGACCCAAAGGCCCTACTCCATAACTTGAAAGGCAGGTGCCCCCGAAGAGGGATGGGAGCCCAGAACCAGGAAGGACAGTCTCTGAACCATGGTCCCACCCCGCTCCAAGGAAACCACTATCAAGGTTGAAGGTGAGGAAGAGCTCACAAATGGCATAAAGGAGCTACGTCCCCAGGAGTCCATTAGTTCTGAAGAAACCAAAGAACTCAGGGCAGAGAGACTGGGGCCAAAGACATGAGAGCTGTCGGCACCAGGGCAGCCGGAATCAGGGAAATCAGAGCCAAGCTGCAGTGGTTAGAGGAGGAATGTCTGGTGGAGTCCTTGGAGAAAAGTGCTCATCTCCAGAAGGGAGTGAAGACTGGGAAGAAGTGGAAAGACCCCTCATCACGAGGAGCTGATCCACCAACCTCCAATGCCGACTTCCATCAGACTCCTAGAGGAATGTATTGAAAAGGCTGAAGGAGATTCCCTACCTCTCCAAAAAGGGACTTGGGAGTTGCCCCACAAAGGGGTCTATCAAAGGAGAGTATCTGGTTCTATGAACCAAAAGAAATCGTGGTTCCTGGGCGATATGCACCAGTGAGGGAACTGGTTCCGAAAATACTGTCTGCACCATAGTAGTAACCGGCACCGAGGAAGGAGAGGTGATATCAAAAGTTGGCACAAAGGTGGATGGTACTAAAACTTGAGGTGCTGAGGTAGTTACTACTACTGGAACTGAGGGAGGTGGTTCCGTACGTTTTCTGGTATCCACCTTTGTTTCCATGGAAGTTGTGGGACTCGAAGGTTGCCATTTCTTATGTGCCAGAGCCAAAGGGGATGCCTGCACTAAGAGACATCTCTTATTAGTACTCTTAGTTTTTGTAGAAGAGGAGGAATATGATAATGAAAGAGAAGACACCTCAGATTTAGCACCTGTAGGTTGACCGGACAAGGCCTCTTCAAAGGGCACTTTTATTAAGCCTTTCATTTGTCAAGGATAAATGAAGATTGACAACATCAGATAAAACATTTCATGATGTATAAACAGCATATTATATTGCAAAGCAGTTTTGTATAGGGTGCAATCAAGGGTATTTTAAATGTGGGGGGGTGGCTTTTCAGTGAATGTTATGCTTGCTTTTTCTTATAGGCTTTACACAATAACAAGGTAAGAAGGACTGGACAGAACAAGTTTAACTTAATATAATGATGTGGGGACTGGGTTTAAAAGTGTATTAATTGTATGCATAATTACATTATTTGCCCTTGTTTTCACAAAAGTGAATGCATAGAATAATGTCCTTTGCTTGAGATATAAACATTTTTTTTTGTTTTATGTTTTGTAAACACTCTTAAAACATACAACAAAATGATGAAATACTTGTAAAAATGCCAAGTTTCTCGCATTTGTTCAAATATTAGCTTACTTTTTCCATTAGTAAATTTCTTAGTGGGAGGCATGAAGTCAGCAGTTGGTCTGGGAAATTTTGTACATTATGTTCCAAGTGAAATTTACAAAGATTCCTTCATGCATCTGCAGAGTTGTTTACTGCTTTTTTTTCATTACTGGCAGCCTTTACATGGTGTTGAACTGTCTGTAGGTGCAAACAATTAATCTTGAGACCTCTGAATATTCTTTAATGGAAAGGCAAAAGGTCTTGAAAAATGTGACATGTTCACAGGGAGATGAGAAGAAACATCTGCATAAAAGATTAGACTGCCAAACAGTGTGTTCATGCAAGACAGAATTTGGAAATGCTCATGTAAAAACCTGTCATGTGTAACAATGGGAAGAACAGCGTTTTAACATAACAGTTACTCTTTGGATACCATCTTGGAAATGTAAATGGCCTTACAGGTGCAGATCCCTAACTATCAGTTCAACTCTTAGGGGTGTTTTATCAATGAAGTAATAGACTCATGTAGACATTTTTTCAAAGGACACTACAATGTACTTCTTTTTAAACTGTGGCTTTGGCACCAGTTATTTGTCTGTGCTAGACCCTCTTGTAGGTTCTTAGTGTCATGGGGGGATCTATGATAGCTTGCAATTACAGTAATCTGTCTACTTGGTGAGCCAGAGGCCTTTGACATTAACTTTGTATTTCAAGAAGTAGCTGCCAAACAGGAGTGGGCCCAGAATGGATCCATGATGAACTCTGCGGGTAACCTGTTTCTTAGAGGTGTTCTCACCAATCCAGACGTCTTGCCTATCTGTCAGCTAGCTGGCAATCCAGTGAGTTATGTAGGGATTTATGCCTAGTTCTGTTAGTATGTCAGCAACCTCTGAGTGGGGGATCATATCGAAAACCTACGTCAGGTCAAAGTAGGCAGCATGCACTATCTTCCTCTCATCCATGCCTTGGTGACTCTCTTGAAGAAGTCTACCAGGTTAAGTAAGCAGGACCTTCCCTTGATAAAGTATGTAAACTGCCAAAATCCTTGTTGATGACTTCCATGATAATTCATTCCATGGCTTTGCTCATTACACTTGTCGGATTGATGGGTCTGTAGTTTCCAGGGTATGTTGACAGACCACCCTTTTTTTAAGCAAGAAACATCTTTATTAAATTATCACAAATTTCATAGGCAATCATACATTTATATAAATAAAAACAAACCACACTGACATAATTTTAGGTGCAAACATTATACATCACAAATCAAACTGACATAATTGTAGTTGCAAATATTATGCATTACTTATAATCTATCCAATCATTGTCAGTCAAACATTGCATAGTTCATTCAAATCTTGCTTTCTTTTAAACCTCGTTTCTCCTCTGCATGTACTGTTCCCCACAATTCCCATTATTTCCTATGTAATTTTCTCCTAGTTAGGCTTTCCGAGTTTATTTTTATTTTGAAGTAGACACCTTTGTGATCTATATGCAAACACTTCCAAGCAAAAATACTTAACTGTCTGGACATGCATACTTATGAGCCATACATATGTCTTCCCACTGTTTCCATGTAAACTGCTAACTAGAGAAGAAAATTTAACAAAGCGGTATGAGGCCAAGAGGATGTTTTGTCTACAGGTTGCAGTCTGCCTATGCAGGACTGATAGAATACAGGCAAAGACAAAGGACTAGAGGAGTGCTAAGTGAAAGTCCTGCTCTGGTAGAGTTTTTAGTTAAATCTACAACAGAATTAATTGTTAAAAATGGATAAATAGTAGAGCATATAAAGTATTGCATGACAAAGTACATTTGTGTAAAGTAGAAATGTAGATGTTCAAGTGTATTCACTGTTGCAGTCATTACTCTTTGGTTATCCTGCTGGCAGGCTACCCGCAGTCGGCCTGAATTCCAAAGTCCTGGTCCAGCGTCGGTTGCTGTCACCTCTTCCCTGACGTCAGTGCGCCAGGGTATAAAAGATGCAGCCGACGCCATTTTCTTCAGTTTTTCTTGCCCCAGATGTCAGGTGCCCCCAAAAGGGTAGGCTAAATATATAATGCCAATAAACATACATGCAGTAAAGAAACATTTCCTTCATCTACAAGCAAATACACCACATAGGTTGTATAGGACAAAGAAATATAGATAAACCACAGCCAAAGAAAGGGGGACAGAGGGAGGGTAACCTGGACTGCAACAGTGAATACACTCGAACATCTACATTTATGGTAGGTACACAACTGTACTATGTTCATCGTGTTTCACTGTTGCAGTCATTACTCTTGGGTTGAATCCCAAAGCTGAGGATGGGTGGCTGGGCTACATAGGATTAGGAGAGGCTATGAGGCCCTGCAGAACTGCAGTGGCAAAGCCTGCTCTGGATTTAGAGTAAAGAGGTAAGTGGTAGTGCTTTGTAAAAGTGTGCACTGAACTCCAAGTTGCAGCCTCTAAGATGTCTTTGGTTGGTACTCCTCTGAGGAAGGCTGCTGAAGTGGCTGCTGCTCTGGTATAATGAGGCTTAATGCCCTTAGGCACTGATTTGCCATGCTGAGAATAGCAGAAACGGATGCAATGGACTATCCATTTAGAAATAGTCTGTTTTGAGATAGCCTTTCCTTGTGATCCTGCAGCATATGACACTAAAAGTTGCTTGGTCTTTCTGAAAGCTTTAGTTCTGTCCAAGTAGAAGCGTAGCTGCCTGTGTATGTCCAAAGAATGCAGCATTTTCTCACCCTTGTTCTGTGGGTTTGGATAAAAGGTAGGCAAGTGAATGGTTTTGGTTGAGAGCCACACTGGACACCACCTTAGGCATAAATGTTGGGTTTGCCCTCAGAGAAACCCTGTCTGGATGAAAAATGATAAAAGGTTCCACAGCCATGAGTGCTTGTAACTCTGAGACTCGTCTTGCAGAGGTTACTGCTAGGAGCACAGCTGTTTTCCAGGATAAGAATTTTATATCAGCTGTTGAGGATGGCTCAAAAGGAGGCAGTGAGAGTTTCTCCAAGACATAATTGAGGTCCCATGCCAGAACTGGTGCTCTCCTTGGAGGCCTGATGTTTTTGGCCCCTCTGAGGTACTGCCTTATTAAAGTATGAGAAAAGATAGGTGGTTCCGTATTGTAATGGGCTGAAATGGCAGAGGCATGAATCTTAATTGATGAAAAGGAAAGGCCTTTGTCCAGCATCTCAGTTAGGTATTTTAAAATCTGAGGGATATTTGGTACATACGTGTCGATGCCTTGTTCCTGGTTCCAAGCACAGAATCTCTTCCATTTTTCTGCATAAGATTTTCTGGTACTGGGCCTCCTGGCCTCCAATATTACATCCATAATAGCTTTTGAAAGAGGAGTGTTCTGAATGGCTACATTATCTGCCATGCTGCCAGATTTAAGGTCCTGAGTTGGCTGTACAGGATCTGACTGTTTTGTTGGGTCAGCAAGTGAGAAGTTTGAGGCAATATCCATGCTGGACCTTGAGACAAGCTCTTTAGGATTGGGTGCCAATGCTGGCGTGGCCAGTCTGGTGCAATCAGTATAATTTTTGGCTTCTCTTGTCTGACCTTTAGGAGTACCCTGGGAAGGAGAGGCAGTGCAGGAAAGGCATATACTGTTAGATTTTTCCAGATGAAGGATAGGGCATCCACTTTCCATGCTTGTTTGTGATAAATCCTTGTGCAAAATCTCTGTAACTGACAGCTGTGAGGGGAGGCAAATAGATCTATGTCTGGGCATCCCCATTTCCTTGTTATCATGCTGAAGACTTGTGGACCCAGCTTCCACTCATGGGGATCCATGAGGTTTCTGCTTAGTTCGTCTGCCAGAGTATTTGTTTTTCCTGGCAGGAATTGTTCTTGCAGGTGAACTTGATAAGTCAATGCTGTGTCCCATAAGGTCATTGCTCGTCTGCAGAGGGGGTAGGAATGTGTGCCTCCTTGCTTGTTTATGTACCACATGACCGTAGTATTGTCCACCTTTATCAGTAGCTGTCCTGGATGAAGCAGAACCTTGAAAGCTGTAAGGGCATTCTGAAAAGCTAGCATCTCTTTTTGATTGATGCATCCATTGTCAGTGTCTGTCTGGCTGTGGGTAAAGAGAATGGCAGACCCTTGTTGTGGTGACAGGCCTGTGCCCACCATCGAAACTCCTGTTGCAGGCAAGGAATGAGGGTAATTACTGTCTCCAGACTGTGGCAATGCTGAGTCCAAACACTTTTTAGATACCATTATAGTTTCCTCATATGCAGTCTGGCATATGGAATTAGTAGAATGCAGGATACCACGAAGTCCAAGGCCTGCAGGATTTTCCTTGCCAACTTTTTGAAGTAAGAATTCAGTTGCCTTTGTCTGTCTGGCATGAGATAAGCCATCTGGGCAGTTGTATTTAAGCTTGCACCCAGGAATATTATCTCTTGAGAGGGTACTAGTTTTGATTTCTTTTTGTTTACTGTGTACCCTAGGCAAATTAGTAATCTTTTTACAAACGCCAGATGCTTTAGAAGAATGTCTTTGTTCTCTGCTTGAATAAGGCAGTCATCCAAGTAGGGATATATTTGAATTCCTCTTTGTCTGCAAAATGCAATTACTGGTGCCAGGCATTTTGTGAAGACCCTGGGCGCAGTAGATAAGCCAAAGGGCAGTGCAGAGAATTGGTAGTGCATTGAGCCAGCTATGAATCTGAGATATCTTCTGCAAGATTGTCTGATTGGGACATGCAGGTATGCCTCTTTTAGGTCCAAAGTTCCGAGCCAAGCCTTCTTGCCCAGCATGGGCAGTAGCTGCTGTAGAGTCAACACCTTGAATTTTGGAACCTCCAGAAACGTGTTTAGTATAGACAGATCCAGTATTGGTCTCCAGGTTTTGTCCTTTCTGGGCACTAAGAAAAGTCTGGAGTAAAATCCTTGCCCCTGCTCTTGTTGTGGTACTTGTTGAATGGCCCTCATGTCCATGAGGGCTGTAATTTGCTTTTGTGCCTCTGCCCATTGATTGTGTGGCGGGTCTGGCATACCTTTTTGCCCTTGGTAGGGTGCAAAAATGGAACCTGTCGCCTTGGGACACTATGTTCAAGACCCATTTGTCTTGGGGAAATCATTTGCCAATTTGGTGAAAGTGCTAGTTTTCCCCCCAAGGGGGCTGTCAAAAGAAAAGTGCTTGGCTCTGGCACAGGAAAGTCATTGGGACTGCTTCCTGTAAGGTTGCAATTTGTCTTCTCCGCTATTGGAGGTAGGAGCACCCCATTGTTTAGGCCTGTATGAGCCTTGGGGCTGAGATCTGCCTCTGGGACATCTGTATCTGCCTCTTTGTGGCCTGTCTGACACTGGAAAGGACCAATTTTTAGAAGGCCAGTTCCTGCTAAATCTGGGCGGCTGTACCTGTAAGAAATCCTTAACTGTCTGCATGGATTTCGCTTTATCCTCCATTTTCTTCAACATCTCCTCTGCTTTAGCACCAAACAAAGTATCATGCTGTAATGGAGCATCTAATAATTTTGCTTTAACATGATCAGGCAGATTCTGTTCCTTTAACCAAGCATGCCTTCTAATAACAGAATCTGTAACAGCGGCCCTGCAAGAGGCCTCCAGTGAATCATAACCACATTGCAAAGTATGCTTTCCCACTTGTTCAGCTGCATGCAATAAATCCTGCATTTCCTTGTTCTCTGATCTTTCAGAATTTGGCAACATTTTCTGTTTAAGCAGTGACATTAAGTATTGCTGATATTTACGCATATGAAACTGACAATTTAAAGCCCTTACAGCCAAGGTAGCAGAAGTGTAAACATTTTTCCCCCATCGGTCCAGTGCCCTAGAATCCCTATCAGAGGGGACACGGTTTTTTGCAGCGGAAGCTTTGACCCCTTTGGGACCCTGAGATATAGTTTCTGGATCAGCAGCTGGGTTTTTGTATAAGAATTTATGAGAATCCGGGACCCTGTAGTATCTGTCTGGCTTAGCAGGTGCAGGGGGTAAAGAGTCAGGGGACAGGCCGGACTCTGTAAATACATCATCTACAATGTCTAGAAAGTACAGTTTTGTACCTACCATAAATGTAGATGTTTGAGTGTTCACCCTGCTGCAGTCATCACACTTGGGTTATCCTGCCGTCAGGCGGTCCCGCAGACGGCCTGAGTTCCAAAGTCTTGGTCCGGCATCGGTTGATGTCGCTTCTTCCCTGACGTCAGTGCGCCAGGGGTATATAAGAGGCATCCAACGCCATTTTCTTCAGTTTTTTTCTTGGCCCAGATGTCAGGTGCCCCCATATATATATATATATATATATATATATATATATATATATATATATCTTCAGGCACAAGCAAATACACCACAGAGGTTGTATAGGATAGAGTGGTATAGATAAGTTCAGCTAGTTCAGAGGGGATGGAGGGAGGTTAACCTGGACTGCAGCAGGGTGAACACTCGAACATCTACATTTATGGTAGGTACAAAACTGTACTATGTTCATCGTGTTACCCTGCTGCAGTCATCACACTTGGGTTGAATCCCAAAGCTAAAGATGGGTGGTGGAGTTAAACAGGGTTAGAAGAAGCTAGTAGGCCCTGCAAAACTGCAGTGGCAAAACCAGCTCTAGTCTTAGAATATAGAGGTAAGTGATAGTGTTTGGTGAAGGTGTGCACTGAACTCCAAGTTGCAGCTTCCAGAATATCCTTAGTTGGCACTCCCCTGAGAAAGGCTGCTGATGTTGCTGTAGCCCTGGTGGAGTGGGACCTAATGTTAGCAGGTACCGGTTTCCCATGACGCGTGTAGCAGAAATGTATGCAATGCCCTATCCATTTAGAAATGGTCTGTTTTGAGATAGCTTTTCTTTGTGATCCTGCAGCACAGGCTACAAAGAGCTGGTCAGATTTTCTGAAAGCCTTAGTTTTATCCAAGTAGTAACGTAATTACCAGTGAATGTCCAAAGAGTGCAGGAGTCTTTCTCCTTTGTTCTGGGGATTTGGGGAAAAAAGTGGGCAAATGAATGGTTTGGTTTAGGGGCACACTGGATACCACCTTTGGCATAAAGGAAGGGTTAGTTCACAGAGAGACTCTGTCTTGATGAAAAATGAGGAAAGGCTCCACTGCCATTAGTGCCTGTAGCTCTGAGACTCTTCTAGCTGAGGTTATTGCTAGTAGCAGGGCAGTTTTCCATGAAAGAAATTTTAAATCAGCTGAAAAAGCTGGTTCAAAGGGCGGCAGTGTAAGCTTTTCCAGAAGAAAGTTGAGATCGCAAGTAGGTGTTGGTGCTCTCCTGGGCGGTCTTATGTTCTTAGCCCCTCTGAGGTACTGTCTTAGGAGTGGATGTGAGAATAAAGGGGGATCCGTGTTGTAATGAGCTGAAATTGCTGAGGCGTGGATCTTAACAGATGAAAAGGAAAGTCCTTTGTGCAACATCTCAGTTAAATATTGTAGAATCTGAGGAATGTTTGGATCAAGGGGATTTTGGCCTTGGCAAAATCTTTTCCATTTGTCTGAATAGGTTTTCCTGGTGCTGGGCCTCCTGGCCTCCAGAATGACATCCATAACAGCTTTGGATAGAGGTGTTGGCTGGTTATTTAGGTAATTTGCCATGCAGCCAGGTTTAAAGTCTTGAGCTGGCTGTGTAGAATCTGATTGTCTCGCTGGGTGAGCAGGTGAGGAATTTGTGGTAAAATCCATGGTGGGCCATGGGCCATGTTCCTTAGAATTGGATACCAATGCTGGCGTGGCCAGTCTGGTGCAATGAGTATCATCTGTGGCCTCTCTAATCTGACTTTCTGCAGTACCTTTGCTAGAAGAGGCAGTGGAGGAAAGGCATACAATGTTAATGTTTTTCAACTGAATGAGAGGGCGTCCACTTTCCAAGCTTGTGGATGGAATGTCCTTGTGCAAAATTTTTGAAGTTGGTAGTTTTGGGGGCTGGCAAGCAGATCTATGTCTGGGCGTCCCCATTTTTGAGCTATCATTGCAAAACTTGAGGATCTAGTTTCCACTCGTGTTGGTCCATGATGTTTCTGATTAGGTCGTGTGCCAATTTGTTTTTCTTTCCTGGCAGGAATTGTGCTTCTAATTGAATCTGGTAAGACAGTGCTGTGTTCCACAAGGTCATTGCTTGCCTGCATAGAGGGTAGGAATGTGTGCCCCCTTGCTTGTTTATGTACCACATTACTATGGTATTGTCCGTCTTTATTAGTAGTTGTGCTGGGTGTAAGAGGTCCTTGAAAGCTGTTAGGGCATTCTGTACTGCTAGCATTTCTTTTTGATTGATATGCAGATGCCTTTGATCTGTAGTCCATTTGCCCTGAATGCACTGTCCTGCCATGTGTGCTCCCCAGGCATAGTCCAATGCATCTGGTGTCATAGTTTGTCTGGCTCTGGGTAAGGTGAAAGGCTGACCCTTGTTGAGGTGACATGCCTGTGCCCACCATAGAAACTCCTATTGAAAGCAGGGAATGAGTGGTATCATTGTTTCCAAGCGGTGGCTGTGCTGAGTCCATACGCTTTTCAGGTACCATTGTAATTTCCTAATATGCAGTTTTGCAAATGGTATTAGTAGTATGAAAGATGCCATGAATCCCAAGGCCTGCAGAATTTTTCTTGCAGGGAGTTGGGTCTTTGTTGCCATTATTTTGAAATATTGAGTCAGCTGTTGTTGCTTGTCTGGCGTGAGATAAGCCATCTGGGCCGTTGTATTCAAGCTGGCACCCAGGAATATTATGTTTTGTGAGGGCACTAGTTTTGATTTCTTTTCGTTTACTGTGTACCCTAGGCAACTTAGAAGGTTTTTGACAAATGCCAGATGTTTTAAAAGAATGTCCTTGCTTTCTGCTTGAATAAGGCAGTTGTCCAGGTATGGGTATATTTGAATTCCTCTTTGTCTGCAGTATGCAATTACTGTTGCTAGGCATTTTGTGAAGACCCTGGGCGCAGTAGATAAGCCAAAGGGCAGTGCAGAGAATTGATAATGCGTTGAACCTGCAATGAAGCGGAGGTATCTTCTGCAATTTTGTCTGATAGGGACATGCAGGTATGCCTCCTTGAGGTCCAGCGTTACTAGCCAAGCATTCTTGCCCAGCATGGGAAGAAGCTGCTGTAGTGTTAGCATCTTAAATGTTGGTACTTGCAGAGAGGTGTTCAGAATTGAAAGATCCAGAATGGGTCTCCATGCTTTGTCTTTTCTTGGGACTAGACAGAGTCTTGAGTAAAATCCTTGTCCTTGCTCCTGTGTAGGTACCTGTTGAATGGCTCTCATGTCCATGAGAGCTGTAATTTGTTTTGTGCCTCTGCCCATTGATTTGGTGGCAGGTTTGTCATTCCTTTTATCCTTGGCAAGGTATGAAAGTGGAATCTGTATCCTTGTGAGACAATGTTTAGGAACCATTCGTCTTTTGTGATGATGTGCTAGTTGTCTGCAAAAAATGCTAATTTTCCTCCCAAGGGAGCTGCCAGGAGAGATTTGCTTGGTAGTTTGAGGATTGAGTCATTGTGTTTGTCTTCTGCTAGCTTGGGGAATGTCTTCTCCTCCTTTCTGGGTAGCAGTACCCCATTGGCGAGGTTTGTAAGGGCCTTGTGACTGACCTCTGCCCCTTGGGCGTCTGAATTTGCCCCTCTGTGATCTGTCAGAAGCTGGAAAGGACCAGTTTTTTTGTTGGCCAATTTCTGCTGAAACGAGGGGGTTGTACCTGTAAAAAATCCTTGACCGTCTGCATAGACTTTGCCTTATCCTCCATTTTCTTTAAAACCTCTTCTGCTTTGACACCAACTAATACATCCTGCTGTAAAGGTGCATCCAATAATTTTGCTTTAACATGATCAGGTAGGGTTTGTTCTTTTAACCAAGCATGTCTACGTATGACAGATCCAGTAACAGCTGCTCTACAGGAAGCTTCCAATGAATCAAATCCACATTGTAAAGTATGTTTGCCCACCTGTTCAGCTGCATGCAACAGATCCTGCATTTCCTTGAATTCAGACTGTTCAGTATGTGTGCTCATTTTTTGTTTTAATTGAGACATGAGGAATTGCTGATATTTCAGCATGTGAAACTGACAATGTAATGCTCTCATAGCCAGTTGCTGAGGTGTATATTTTCTTTCCCCATCTATTTAGGGCTCTGGAATCCCTTTCAGAGGGCACAGGATTTTTAGCCATAGAAGCTTTAGCCCCCTTGGGACCCTGGGAAATTGTTTCTGGGTCAGCCACAGGGCTTTTATAAAGGAATTTGTACGAGTCAGGTACTCTGTAGTATCTGTCTGGTTTGGCTGGCGCAGGAGGTAGAGTCAGGATTTAGACTAGACTCCAAGTAAACATCATCCACAATATCTAAAACTGGAGGGATAGCAAGTGGTCTGTGCTGGGGTAGTAAAAGGAACTCTCTGAGCCTTTTCTTAGAATCAGAGTAGTCCTGGCCTTCCCAGTGGAAATGTTCCCTCATGGTATGTAAAGTTCACCCAAAGGAGTAGTCTTCAGGGGGAGATGCTGAGGGAATAGTGTCTTCAGCATCAGAGTCGTCATAAGGGGGGAAAAGTGTAATCCTGTTCCTCAGAAGAATCTGAGGAAACTGAAACCTGGTCAGAGGAACCATAATCGTCCTCTTGTCTTGGTCGTTTATCTGGAGGGGGATGGGAAAGTACAGTTTTGTACCTACCATAAATGTAGATGTTCGAGTGCTAATACAGCTGCAGTCATAACAGATGGGTTCTCCTGCCGTCAGGCGGGTCCTCGGTCGGCCGAATTCCAAAGTCTAGGTCCAGCATCGGTTGTCGTTGCTTCTTCCCTGAAGTCAGTGCGACAGGGGTATAAAAGAACCAGCCGATGCCATTTTCTTCAGTTTTTCTTGCCCCAGATGTCAGGTGCCCCCAGAAGGAAGGCAATACATAAATTTGTGTAATAAAACAATGCAATATAATCAAAATACAGTAGTTGCAAGCAAATACACCATAAATGAATGCCCCAATCAGGTTGTATGAGGAGGTGTTAGCCAATGGACCTGTCCCAAGAGGGGAAGGAGGGAGGGAAACCTGGACTGCAGCTGTATTAGCACTCGAACATCTACATTTATGGTAGGTACAAAACTGTACTATGTTCATCGTGCATACAGCTGCAGTCATAACAGATGGGTAGAATCCCAAAGCTAAGAAAGGGGTGGTAGGCACTAGGTGGAACTAGGAGGAGCCAGGATGCCCTGCAAGACTGCAGTGGCAAAGCCTGCTCTAGTTTTGGAGTATAATGGTAGGTGGTAGTGCTTGGAGAAGGTATGCACAGAACACCAAGTGGCAGCTTCCAAAATATTTTTGGTAGGAACTCCTCTGAGGAAAGCTGCAGAGGTAGCTGTGGCCCTTGTGGAGTGAGATCTGATGCCTGCAGGTACAGTTTTACCATGAAAAGAGTAACAAAAGCGTATGCAGTGGGCTATCCATTTTGAGATTGTCTGTTTGGAAATTGGCTTCCCTTGAGCTCCTATAGCATAGGACACAAAGAGCTGTTCTGATTTTCTGAAAGGCTTTGTTCTGTCCAAATAATAGCGCAGCTGTCTGTGGATGTCCAAGGAATGTAATAGTCTCTCCCCTTTGTTTTGAGGATTAGGGTAAAAGGTAGGTAAGTGTATAGCCTGATTCAAAGCTACCCTGGATACCACCTTTGGCATAAAGGACGGGTTGGTTCGTAAGGAAACTCTGTCCTGATGGAAGATGATAAAAGGCTGCACAGCCATGAGGGCTTGTAGTTCCGATACCCTACGAGCTGAGCTGTTTTCCAGGACAAATATTGCAAATCTGTTGAGGCAGCTGGCTGAAAAGGAGGCAAGGTCAGCTTTTCTAGAATGAAGTTGAGGTCTCAAGCAGGTATTGGTTGTTTCCTTGGGGGTTTTATATTCTTAGCCCCTCTGAGGAACTGTCTTAAGAGGGGGTGAGAGAATAAAGGTGGATCACTGTTGTATTCTGCAGAAATGGCTGAGGCATGGATTTTGATGGAGGAGAATGAAAGTCCACTGCTTAGCAGCTCAGCTAGATACTGTAATATTTGAGGTAAATTCAGTTTTCCAGGATTCTGGCCCTTTTTCTCATTCCAGGCACAAAACAGTTTCCATTTTGCGGAGTAAGCTTTTCTAGTAGACGGCCTTCTGGCCTCCAAAATGACATCCTGCACCTCCTTGGAGAGTAGGGTCTGTTGTGATGTTAAGGAATCTTCCATGCGGCCAGATTGAGTGTTTTCAGCTGACTGTGAAGAGTTTTGAAGCTGTGCTGAGTCAGAAGAAGAGGCATTAGAGGTAGGGTCCATGGAGGGGAATGCGTCAGGCTCCTCAGGAGTGGGTACCAGTGCTGTCTTGGCCAGTCTGGAGCAATGAGAATCATCGTTGGTCTGTCTGCTCTGGTTTTTAATAGAACTTTGGGCAGCAGAAGAAGAGGTGGAAAGGCATAAACTGTCATTGTTGTCCAACTGAAAGAGAGAGCGTCCACTCTCCAGGCCTCTGGATGAAAAGTCCTTGAGCAGAAGTTTGTCGATTGGTGATTTTTGTGGGAGGCAAAGAGATCTATGTCTGGCCTTCCCCATGCTTGAATTATCTCTGTAAAAACTTGAGGATGCAACTTCCATTCGTGTGGATCTGTCATATTTCTGCTTAGGTTGTCTGCCAGCGTATTTTCCTTGCCTGGCAAGTACTGTGCTTGAAGGTCGATTTGTAATTACAGAGCCATGTTCCAAAGTGACATGGCCAGCCTGCATAGGGGGTATGAATGGGTTCCTCCCTGTTTGTTTATGTACCACATTACTGTGGTGTTGTCTGTCCTGATCAATAGTTGACCTGGATGCAGAAGGTCTTTGAAAGCTATAATAGCATTTATTACTGCTAGCATTTCCTTTTGATTGATGTGAAGGTGCTTTTCTTTTTGGGACCATTTGCCCTGAATGCACCGATCTGTCATGTGCGCCCCCCAGGCGTAGTCTGAGGTGTCTGTTGTGATGACTTGATTTGCTTGAGACTTTCAGAATGGGAGACCTGTGTTTGTTTGGCATGCTTGAGCTCACCACAGAAATTCCTTTTGAAGACATGGAATTAGTGGTATTATTGTTTCCAAACTGTGGCTGCGTTGAGACCATAGGTTTTTCAGGTACCACTGAAGTTTCCTCATATGCAGCTTTGCACATGGGATTAGTAGGATGCAAGATGCCATGAATCCCAGAGCCTGCAGGATTTTCCTTGCAGTCAGTCTGGTGAAATTTGCTAGTTTTCTGAAGTATTGAGTTAGTTGCCCCTGCTTCTCTGGCGTGAGGTAGGCCATCTGAGTGTTTGTGTCCAAGTTGGCACCCAGGAAAATTATTTTCTGAGAGGGTATTAGCCTTGATTTCTTTTTTGTTGACTGTGTATCCCAGAGAATTCAACAACATTATTACAAAAGCCAGATGTTTCAGAAGTATGTGCTTGCTGTCCACTTGGATCAGGCAGTCGTCCAAATATGGGTATATTTGTATCCCTTGAAGTCTGCAGTAGGCAATTACTGATGCCAGGCATTTCGTGAATACTCTGGGCGCAATAGATAAGCCAAAGGGCAATGCAGAGAATTGATAATGGGTTGAATCTGCAAGAAATCTGAGGTATCTTCTGCAATTTTGTCTGATTGGGACATGCAGGTATGCCTCCTTGAGGTCCAATGTTACCAGCCAAGACTCCTTGCCAAGCATGGGAAGAAGCTGCTGTAATGTGAGCATCTTGAATTTTGGTACGAGTAAAAATGTGTTTAGGATGGATAGGTCCAAAATAGGTCTCTGATCTTTTCCCTTCCTTGGTACCAGGAATAGTCTGGAATAAAAACCTTGACCTTGTTCGTGAGTAGGTACCTCTTGAATAGCTTTCATGTCCATGAGATCTGAAATTTGTCTTTGTGCCTCTGCCCTTTGATTGTGTGGCAGGTTTAGCATGCCTCTCATTTTTGGAAGGGTGTAAAAATGGAATCTGTAGCCTCTGTTTATAATGTCCAGGATCCATTTGTCTTTTGTGACAATATGCCAATTTTTTGAAAATAATGCCAGTTTTCCGCCTAAGGGTGCTGCCATTTGAGCCTTGCTTGGCATGCAAAGGGGAAAGTCATTGGGCTTGCTTTCTGAATGGCTGCGAACTATCCTCACCACCTCTTTGTGTAGGAGCTTGCCACTGTCTGCCTCTAAACGATCCTTGAGATTGCCCTCTGCCCCTCGGGCGCCTGTATCTACCTCTTTGGGGTCTGTCCGTGGCTGGAAAGGACCAATTTTGGAAGGCCAATTTCTACTGAAACGTGGAGGTTGTACCTGTAGAAAATCTTTCACTGTTTGCATTGATTTAGCCTTTTCCTCCATTTTCTTTAATACCTCCTCAGCTTTAACACTAAATAATACATCCTTTTGTAGAGGGGCATCTAGTAATTTAGCTTTGACATGATCTGGTAAGGTTTGCTCCTTGAGCCAGGCATGTCTACGTATGACTGATCCTGTAACAGCAGCTCTACATGAGGCCTCTAGAGCATCAAAACCACATTGCAAGGTATGTTTACCCACTTGTTCTGCACTATGCATCAAATCCTGCAACTCCTTCAAGTCTGGTTGTTCAGGTTGTGACATTTTGCTTCTCAACTGTGATAACAGAAACTGTTGGTACTTTAGCATATGGAACTGGCAGTTTAATGCCCTCATGGTTAAAGTGGCCGAGGTGTATACCTTTTTTCCCCACCTTTCTAAGGATCTGGAATCTCTCTCGGAAGGTAATGGATTTTTAGCAGTGGAGGCCTTAATTCCCTTGGGGCCCTGTGAGATAGTTTCTGGGTCAGCCGCATGGCTTTTGTATAAAAATTGATGTGAGTCAGGAACCCGGTAGTACCTGTCAGGCTTGACTGGGGCTGGAGGTAAAGAATCCGGGTTAAGGCAGGCCTCTGAGTACACATCATCTAGTATGTCTAAGACAGGAGGTATAGCCAGAGGCCTGTGCTGAGGTAGCAAGAGAAAATCCCTAAGCCTTTTCTTGGAATCTGAGTACTCTTGGCCTTCCCAGTGGAAGTGCTCCCTTAAGGTGTGCAAGGTTTCCCCAAATGAGTAATCCTCTGGGGGGGGAGACAGAGGGAATGGACTCCTCTGCATCAGAGTCTTCAAAAGGGGAGTAAGAATGTTCCTGTTCATCAGAGTGCTCTGAAATAATGGAGGCCTGGTCAGAGGAGGGGGATTCTTCCTCCACTCTGGGCCTTTTGTCCGGGGGGGTTGAGAACCCCTGATAAGAGTAATTAAATTCTCAGCCATTTTAAGCATCTGTTTTTTAGGCATGGGGCCTGGAGAAGGGCCCTGTGGAGCTTGTCTCTTAGAATGCATGGCTGCTTTAGACTTAGTGAAAGCCTTAATGGAAAAAGAAGAGGAAGGTCTGAAGACACCTTGAGAGGAGGCAGACCTGTCTACATTTTGAGATTTACCACCAAAAGTGGCTTCGGTATCTGTAGTTGGGGTGTGGGCCGAGGAGCCTGCGACCTCGGGCACAGAAGACACCGCCAATGAAGTGTCGTCGGTAGGCAGGGGCTGCGTAGGCACCTCGCTGAGAACCGGACCACCTGTAGTCAGCTTTGGCGTGGTGTCGGTAGAGGCCGCGGACCTCGTGTGTCGGTCCTTATCTTTGCGTTTTTTAGACAAAACTGGAGTTGGAGTATCCGACGACATAATATAGTTAAATTTTTTGCCAAATTAGTGCTGGGTGAACTCCGCCCGACGCTTATGGTGCATTTGTTGAATGTAGCACAAAAACGACAGACCGAGACGTCGTGGTCTGGGCCTAAGCAAGGAATGCAGAGGGAATGAAAATCCTTATGCGGTATTTGCTTCCCACATGAAATACAATTATTAACTTTGTCTGACATCGGCCTGAGGCAAGAAAAGTTTCAACGGGTACTTAGCTTTCAAGAAGACTTCGGTTGCAAAATTTTCGTAATTTCAGGAGCTGGCCGACCGGCACTTGCGAACTGCTTCTGCTACCGCGCGGCAAGAAAGACTGGAGAAAATGGCATCGGCTGGTTCTTTTATACCCCTGTCGTACTGACGTCAGGGAAGAAGCGACGACAACCGATGCCGGACCTAGACTTTGGAATTCGGCCGACCGAGGACCCGCCTGACGGCAGGAGAACCCATCTGTTATGACTGCAGCTGTATGCACGATGAACATCCCCTGATTAGGGTAATCAAATCTTCAGCCATCTTAAACATCTGTTTCTTAGGCATGGGGCCTTGAACTGTAGACTGATGTACAGTCTTTTTTGGTTTTAAAGGAGTTTTAAGCTTAGCATAAGATTTAATGGTGAGTGTAGTCAGTCTGAAGACACCTTCTGCAACCGAAGGTGTTTCCACTGCACCGGGGTTTCCTTCTGCTCCGGTGTCGGAAGGGCCTAATGAAGATAGCTGCATCAGCCTAGTACACTCCGCTTGAGAATCTGCAGCTGTCTGGGGCTCCAATTCTGCGGTCGTCAGGGGCTGCGTAGGCGCCTCACTGAAAACTGGAGAACCATTTTTTATGCATGCCGGTCGTCGGCTGCTCAGACGGCATGATATAATTAAATTTCCTACCAAAGTAATGTCGTGCGAAGTCAAAACAGCGTTTGATAGTTCGTTTATTAAAGCTAGCACAAAACTAACAACCTGTGACGTCGTGGTCTGGGCCTAGGCAAGGAATACAATAAGAATGGAAGTCCTTATGAGGTATTTGCTTCCCACAAGAAATGCAATTGTTAACTTTTTCTGACATCGGACTGAGGCAAGAAAAGGTTCCCCAACGGGGTACTTAGCTTTATTGAAGACTTCGGACTGAAATTCGAATCGAAAATCTCAGGTGTCGGCCGACCGGCACTTGCGAACTGCTTCTGCTTCGGGCACCGCGCGGCAAAAAAAGACTGAAGAAAATGGCGTCGGATGCCTCTTATTTACCCCTGGCGCACTGACATCAGGGAAGAAGCGACAGCAACCGACACCGGACCAAGACTTTGGAACTCAGGCCGACTGCGGGACCGTCTGACGGCAGGATAACCCAAGTGTGACTGCAGCAGGGTAACACGATGAACATCAGGTGGAATAGCAAGGGGTCTGTGCTGAGGAAGAAGCAGGAATTCTCTAAGCCTTTTCTTAGATTCTGAGTAATCTTGGCTCTCCCAGTGGAAATGCTCCTTCATGGTATGCAGGGTTTCCCCAAAAGAATAATCCTCAGGAGGAGAGGCTGAAGGAATGGATTCTTCAGCCTCGGAATCCTCATAGGGAGGAATAGAATAATCCTGTTCAGAAGTGGAATCAGAGGAAAGAGAAACCTGATCAGAAGAATCATATTTTGTCTCTTGCCTAGGCCTCTTATCAGGAGGGGGATGGGAACCCCTGATCAAAGTAATTAGGTCTTCGGCCATTTTGAGCATCTGTTTTTTAGGCATGGAAGTCTGAGTAGGAGAATGCTGTACTTGTTTCTTTGTCTTTAGTGCTGCTTTAGTCTTTGTCTTTGAAGCTGAATATGGTTTAACATATAACTGTGTAGGCCTGAAGACACCCTCAGAAGCAGATGCCTGCTCAGCGGCTCCGGACCCATCTGAGGGAATGATTTCCGAGTGTCCAATACCTTGAGTATCCAGAGGCCCAGTCGGCTCAACGTGGGAGTCGGAAGCGGCCTGTGGCTCTGAGGTAGCGGGTGTCAGGGGCTGAGAAAGTGCCTCACTGAGACTGGCCTATTGGAGGCCTCATCGGTTTTGGACCTCGGATGCCTATCCTTTTCCTTGTCTTTGCGTTTTTTGTAAACTCCGGTCGTCGGCTGTTCCGACGGCATTATATAATTAAACCTTTGGCCAAAGTAATGAAATGCAAAATCGAACAGACGCTTAACAGTGTGTTGGTTAAATCTAGCACAAAACCGACAGCTAGTTACATCGTGGTCAGGGCCTAGGCAAGGAATACAGTAAGAGTGAAAATCCTTATGAGGTATTTGCTTCTCACAAAAAATACAACTGTTAACTTTTTCTGACATCGGTCTGGAGCAAGAAAAAAGTTTCCCCAATGGGGTACTTAGCTTTAATGAAGACTTCAGTTCTGAAATTCGGATTTGAAAATCTCAGGAGTCGGCCGACCGGCACTTGCGAACTGCTTTTGCTTCGGGCACCGCGCGGCAAGAAAGACTGAAAAAAATGGCGTTGGCTGCATCGTTTATACCCCTGGCGCACTGACGTCAGGGAAGAGGCGACAGCAATCGACGCCGGACCAGGACTTTGGAATTCAGGCTGAATGCGGGTAGCCTGCCAGCAGGATAACCTAAGAGTAATGACTGCAACAGTGAAACACGATGAACATCTATAACAATCAGGGAATGTTTGAAATGACTGGAAATTTGGGAATGAAGACTGGAAAAGCAATTTAGAAAAAGGAAGAATGGGAGGACATTTGTATCGCTCACAAGTACATAAGCCCAGACAGTTTAAGATTTTTACCTGAAAGTGTTAGTTTAATACTCCAAGTTGATTTCAATGAATTTATCCTCAGGTAGATAGCAAATGCTGGAAGTGTTAATAGGGAAGAAAGTGGTAACTGGGAGCGTGTTGTTTGTGAGTGTAATGAGCTGGCACATTTTAGAAATCATTGACTCTTACCACTGACTTGTCAACAATGCAAAAGGAAAATCACATTCAATATGGCAAATAATGACTCTGCTGACATCAAATAGATTCTGCTCTGACTGGATCTCAGTCTCATTTAAAAAAGTGTTATCACAACTTGTATTTTTATTCATAGGATACAAATTTTATTCAGTGTTCTCATCCATCCCATAAGCACTCTCATTCCCCTAGGAAAAAGCCACTATGGCTAGCATGATACATAACTCTGAATTTTAGACATTTTTATGGTATTCCCCCATGTGATATCAAAAAATGTGCTTTTATTGAATAAACATGGCCAGAAAAAGCTTTCTACCACCGACCATAAACTTCTGAGACAATGTACATTATTTCAAAATATAAATGGGCGTGCCTTCGCTGAAGGTTGAATGTCGAGATGGCACTTCAGCTACTGCCAATCATTAGCGGACCAGAGCTCCACTGTGGCAACCCCTAACCAGGAAACGTCAAAAGACAACATATAATTTTTCAAAGTGGAACACAATAATTCCTTTCTGAACAGCACATTGTTTGAGGATCCCTGATACAAAAACTATCTAAATATTTGTTGGAGTCAGAAAATTCCTTGGTCTCCATTTAATATGTTCTTGCATAAAATTTAATTTTTTTTCTACAAGACACACACACACACACACACACACACACACACACACACACACACACACACACACACTCTTAGGAGGATGAGCCCAAAGATAAGGATTCAACACTGCTGGTGGTGTAGCTGAGAGGGCACAGTACATCTAAACATATGAGCAGAGCAGGCTGTTTTCCTCTTTACCAATGTCCAGCTCAGGTGACAGTTCAGGAGATGGCCCTGTTTTTTCTCTTAATGCAGGAGCTATGCAAGATGTGGAAAGCTCAGCCAGTAGTGGAGCAGGGACCTGAATTCTCTGCCATGCCAGCATACAGATTTGGTGAAATGTTCATACTCAAGAACAGCAGGGGCTGAGACAGGCGTCTCTGGTATGGATGCTTCAGGCATTGGGTCTATAGGTTGCAGACTAGCTGATTAAGTTGTTTTGGGTTGTCTCTTTAAAAAAGAAAATTTCATTTTGTCTCCAGAGTCTACAGGTTCTTGACTAAAAACTGCCATACTATCTACCAAGTGAAAGTTGATACTGGAAGTGCGAAATACATTCTCTCCAACTAAGGGAATCTGGGAACCAGTGGTTGCAAGTAAAGCAGCGGTTAATTTCATAGGGGCCTGCCAAGACTAAGAAACCTATTATCCTGCTGTTGGCCTTCAAAGGCCATCCACAGTTAGGGATACATTAGGAATCAACAGAGCTGGGGATGGCAAATCATTGCTTCTCTGGACTAAAGCCCTCTGGTCCTCATGAGAGTGATAGGGTCACAAAGGCTCTGTATTCTATCTCTGCCTGAATAAGCTTTGACTGCTAACTTCACGTCCATTTTCTTTACACATTTAGACATAGTGCATGCATTTTTAAAATGATACACCTTCTCCATCCAAAACAGGGCCAAGTTTTTCTTGGCCTAATGCTAGAAGGTTTGTATGCTCTATAAGACTATTTAAATTGTGTCCTCTGTTCTAAGGTCATTCAATAAAACAAATCACTACGTCCACACTCAAACATTGTCATTAGATTTGCTGAGGTAGAAAAGACACTGCAGGTGAAAGTTTTTCAGTGGTAACTGTCAGCCATGAACACACACTTCTTGGAGAGCTATCACCAGGGAAACCATTCTCAGAAAGATCTCAAGTCACAATAAAAGGCAATATTAGCAATGCAATAAACTTTGCAAAAAGAAAGGAATACAAAACTGGGTATTAACTGCAGCTCTGCAGGCTGAATGGATGATCCCAGTGGACTGATTTCCAATCACTCGTACATAAAAAAAAAAAAAATGAAAATAACACAAGTACTTCTCCCATTTATACTGTACACACCCTGCAAATTTCACCTACATGGAATAGGCTGTCCTTGCACACAGGATAGCTTAAAGCTCTGAAAATCATCCTGGAAACATGGATGCCCTCTCCCGGTGTAATTCCCATATGCCATGACTGACACTGGCAGTGATCCTTAAAATGAACATCTGGAAATAGTTAACTTACAAAAACTGATAATTTCTATCCTTTAAAAGGTATAGCAAAAAGTGCAGAAAGAAATCCACAGAGGTGATATAATATAATTACCTTCTCCTTAAGTGCTATAAACCTACACAATATTGCATAAGTCCAAGTATCACTCTTTGTCATGATTTTTTTTAAGAAAATCTGAAAGCATTATGAGGCGATCAAAGCAAGGTCACACTGGTCAATACAAACTGAAAAAAAATTGAATATTTCCAATACACTTAACTTAAACAAATGCTCTCAAACTCAGAAATATTTGTGAAACCAGACCTTAAAAACTACATAGTTTTGTAAAGATGCGATCTGTACACCTTTGAAATCCTGAGGCAAAAAATTACATAAAATTTTTTTTTTTTTCACTAAAATGCAGATGCAGCTAGTCCCTTGCTTTTGAAGTTATGACCCAAATTGAAGGATATACATTTCATAATTTTTTGGCCTCTTAAGCCATAATGACCATCTGTAGAGGATCACTGACTCTCCTTCCCCCGCCATACTTCCAACCAACTGGCTTATCTCTGGACTGGGGTTGCTAACCCATGGTAACAGCTAGTACAGCATTCAACTACCTTCGGGTTGGGGAGGGAGAGGAAAGGAAAGGAGACTGAGACATCCTGGCACTATATCATCTGTTTCTGACTACAGGGATTTTTAATGTACGTCCTAAACTTCCTTAGGTAATAACATTAAAAAACACTTGTCACTCCCCCTCCCATGATGCATTGGCATTTTCCCTCCCCTCTGTGCACACATATATGCTTGTAAGACATTAATGCTACTCTCCAGCCCCCACTAGACATAGGCATCATGTCACAAAAAAGCCCTCCCACAGACATAGCTAAATTTGGCCACTATCTGCTCAGTCTACCCCTCCAGGCCAGCACACCAACTCCCCAAGTTAGGTTACCACCATTACAAGCAGATGCCCTACCCTACCCCTATGCCAACAGGCTGGCTAAAACTGAATGATTTTTAAAGAGAAGAACTTCAGCATAATTCCTTGACAATACACCAGATCATTTCAAACATACATCTCTACACAAAGCTAAAACCAAATACAGCCCTAAAAGGTCAATGAAAAGCGCAAAGCTTTCTTGAAAATGGAAGATAGTAAGGGGTTAAGTATCTTCTTGAAAAAATTTTGAACTTTTTACAGAATTCATTTTTGCACTAGTGAATGCATCTGAGTTACAGACTTTGTCGACAACAGTTTGACAAACATAAGACACAGTACTGACTAAACAGATTAATAGTCCTTTTCTCTGTAATGTGGCAACATTTAAGCTAATTATATTAGAAGAGGCTGCAGAATGTGTCCCTCTGCATGGTTGTTGCCTCCAGCAAAATATTTTTTTTTTTTGTGTCAACAACCTCTGCCTGTTTAAACAGCACCTGTCAAACTGTGTTAAGTTTACTTAAGTCCCTTGTAATCTGTACAGTAGGAACCAGATACACAGTACTACTTTCCAAAATACTAAAGTCTGCCCCTCATTCGGACCTTACAGTCACATACCTATTTTTACTTACCAAAGAAATGGATGCACAGAAAACAAAGGCATAAAATTAAGAAAGAAGAGCTGATAAAGATCTCTGTAGAGTACCACTAGTAAAATCCACCCAGTCTTAAGTACAGTTTTCACTTAACACATTTAGTCAGCCAAGAAAACCATTCTTACGGATGAAGAGGTTTGGTAAGTGATGCATCATTAGCTGTTCAAATGGTATGAGAATAGCATGAAGAAAGAAGTTATGTACTCACCATAACGTTCCATCTGAGTAATTACACTTAATTTGTCTTCAATCTGTGGGATACCAAATCCGTATTGGAACCAAGTCAGCAACTTTACTAGCATCTGCTCAAAGCTCCAAGCTCCTCCCCTTACCCATAATACACCTCCACTACCTTCCAACACCCAGATCGAGTTTGCTGAACCTTGTACTGATAACCTGACATGAAAAAAATACTTGTGACCTACAACTGCAGCCCGTAGGCTGCCCATATGGCAAGGCCCGGAGGAAGGAGGGAGGGACCGTTGAAGACAAATGAAGTATAACTACTCAGATGGAACATTATGGTGAGTACATACCTTCTTTATCTGAAGTAGTTTACTTTATTTGGTCTTCAACCTGTGGGACAGAGTCGCCAGCTACTAAACTCCTGGGAGGCCCTCATGGAAGGATATTCCGGAGCACCATGGAACCAAAGGATGCTCTCCTTCTGGAAGTCAAATCCAATTTGTAATGAGAAATAAATGTATGAGATGAGGACGAAGTAGCTGCAGAACAACTATCATCCAAAGAGACTCTAGACCAAAAAGCCGCAGATGTAGCCATCAATCTAGTGGAATGAGCTCCCACCTGACCTGGAGGAGACATGCCTCTGTCCTTACAGTCCTGAAGGATACATGAAGAAATCCATCTAGCAATAGTGACCTTGGAGATCGTATCCTTCTATAAACCCTTTTTGGGGAAAACTAACAATTGATCAGCTTTACGGAAATTTTTTGTCCTGTGTAAATAGAATCGTAACTGTCTATGAACATCCAGCAAGTGGAGTTTATATTCCATCTTGTTAGTAAAATTAGGAAAGAATACAGGCAAATTGATGGTCCGATTGATATTGACTGGTGATGCCACCTTAGGAAGAAAGGATAGATTGGTCCGAAGGGAAACCCTATCTTTATCATATAAGGAACTTTGATGGACAAGGCCTGCAGTTGAAACCCTTTTGGCAGAGGTAATAGCCACCAGAAAAGCTGTTTTCCAAGATAAATATTTCAGATCTGCTGTTGCAGCAGGCTCAAAAGGTGGAGCGACCAAGGCTTGAAGAACCATAGTAAGGTCCCAAAGGGGAACAGGATCCTTGACCAGGGGGCGTAACAAAAAGGCGTCTTTAATAAAGGCTTTACATATAGTCTGGAGGAGGCTAAACAGGCAGAATTCTCACCCACATGAAAATGAGAAATGGCAGTCAACTGAACCTTGACCGTAGAAGAACTAGCTCCGTGTTGAAATATATCAGCTAGAAAATCAAGATGGCAGAAATAGGCGCCGTGCTGGGGTCTAAACTCCTTTGAGAGGCCCAAAAGAAAAAAACTTTTCCACTTGCTGCTATAAACGTTCCTGGTTGAAGACTTATTAGCAGCCACTAAAATAGATCTAACTGTGGAGGATAATCCAAGAGTCCTAGCAATCACAGGAACTAGAGCAGCCAAGTTGTGAGCTTCAAACTGTCCAGATTCAGATGAGGCACCCCCGAAGGGTGTGAAATCAGATCCTGAATGGGATCCAGGATCCAAGGTGGAGACAGAAGGTGAGACCAAAGGAAGGAAACCATACCTGGTGAGGCTCCCCAGTCGACGAGCTTTCTGTAGAAACCTCAGAATAAGAGGTACTAGTGTGTAAGCATACAGAAGACCGGGAGGCCAATCATGAACTACAACATCTCTGGGGGACTCCCCGGGCAGGGGGTTCAGAGAGAAAAACTCATTGTACTTCGCATTGGAAGGAGATGCGAAGAGATCGCATCAAGGTTGACCCCACTCGCGGAAGATCTGTTCCGCTACTAAAAGATTCAGAGAACCTTCATAAGGCATCAGAATAGTCCAACTTAGCCTGCCTGCTAGGATGTTGGACCTTCCCAGAATGTGCTTTGCGATGAGAAAGCGACCGGTGGAGATGATCCATTCCCACACTCTCATGGCCTCATGACAAAGGGGGTAAGATCTGGTCCCTCCCTGTTTGTTGATATACCAGACCACTGACATGTTGTCTGACTGAATTGCAATCGTTCCCAGAGGAAGAAAGGCATGAAGGGCCTGCAATGCTAGAAGGACCGCCCTCATCTCTAGGACATTTATGTGCAAGCTGATCTCTATAAGGGACCACAGGCCTTGGACTGTCCTGCCCAAACAATGCCAACCCCACCCGAGTTGGGAGGCGTCCGTGGTCACTGAGAATTGGGTCAGGGCTGGAACAAAGGATCGTCCCTCCAAGATGTCCGGAGAACACATCCACCATATGAGGGACGACCAACAGCTGAGTTGAACTGGATATGCCAATGGCAGTTCTAACAGGGACCATTGTACAGCTAGAGTCCACTGTAGAATTCTCATGTGTAACTGGGCACACAGGAAAAGAGTTATGGTCGCCACCATCGAGCCTAAGGCCCTCAACACCGATTCCACATTTGGGAGATGAGAGCGGTATATCAGGGTGACATGCATCCTCATGTTTTGTACTCTCTCCGAGGTCAGGAAGATTTTGCACTGTAGAGTATCTATCCTGGGGCAATGTAGTCTATCACCTGTACAGGATCTAGGAGTGATTTGGATGTGTTGATTGTGATCCCCAAGTGCAGGGCAAGAATCAGGAAATAATCCCTGGTTTGGGAGAGTAGATGCCTGGTGGGAGCAATGAGGAGCCAATCATCCAGGTACGGTTAGACCTGAATCCCCTGAAGCCTCGGGTGAGCAGCTAACACTGCCATCACTTTGGTAAACACCCTGAGGGCTGTGGTGAGACCAAGGGGAAGGGCTCGAAATTGGTAATGATCAACTCCTAGCTGGAAGCGGAGGAACCTCCTGGAGCTTCTGTGCATCTTTATGTGATAGAAAGAATCCCGGAGGTCTAACAAGCACATCCAGTCACTCTCTTGCAGGTACGGCATGATAGACTGCAGTGTGACCATCCGGAACTTCTCTTCGGCAACTGACAGGTTCAAGATAGGAAAGTCCAGAATGGGCCTTAAGTCCCTCGTTTTCTTTGGCACCAAAAAAAAAACCTGGAGTAGAAGCCCGATCCGGACTGATCTGGGAGGATGGTTTTGATGGCTCATTCTTCTAGCAGCTTGGAAATTTCCTGTGCTGCTGCCTCCCTTTGCATGGGTGGTACATCCAGGAGGTGTCTGGAAGATTTAGGGGGACCCACAAAGGGGATAGAGTATCTTCTGGTTATGATCTGAAGCACCCAGTGGTCTGATGTTATGGACTCCCATACTGCTAGGTGCAAGGGCAATCGTCCCCAGACTGCCTCCAGAGTACAATAGTCAGGGCCACCCCCTCAGGGTTGCTGCCCGGGTCTGTCAGAGAAAGGTCTTTGAGACCCAAAATTTCTCGGACCCCCTCTGCCTGTGGGTCAGCATCCATTCTGTCCCCCTCTGTCTCTGGGGGAAGAAGAGCCCTGAGTGTCCCGGGAATACTGCGACTTCCGGAACCACATCTTCTTTTGCCCTCTGTCATCATCATTACCATCATCTTTCGGCTTTTCCCGTTAGGGGTCGCCACAGCGGATCATCTCTTTCCATTTCTTCCTATCCTCAGCGTCTTGCTCTGTCACACCAACCGCCTGCATGTCCTCTCTCACCACGTGCATAAACCTTATCTTAGGCCTTCCTCTTTTCCTCTTACCTGGCAGCTCCATCCTTAGCATCTTTTTCCCAATATACCCATCATCCCTCCTCAGCACATGTCCAAACCAATGCAATTTCATCTCTCTTGCTTTGTCTCCAAACTGTCCAACATGAGCTGACCCTCTAATATACTGATTCCTAATCCTATCCATCCTAGTCACATTGAGTGCAAATCTTAACATCTTTAACTCTGCCACATCCAGCTCTGACTCCTGCCTTTTTGTCAATGCCACAGTCTCCAACCCATATAACATAGCTGGTCTCACTACTGTCTTGTAGACCTTCCCTTTCACTCTTACTGGTACCCGTCTGTCACAAATCACTCCTGACACTCTTCTCCACCCATTCCACCCTGCCTGTACTCTCTTCTTCACCTCTCTTCCACATTCACCATTACTCTGAACCGTTGATCCCAAGTACTTAAACTCATCCACCTTTACCAGCTCTACTCCCTGCATCCTCACCATTCATCTACTCTCCCTCTCATTTACACACATATATTCTGTCTTAGCCCTGCTGACCTTCATTCCTCTGCTCTCTAGAGCATATCTCCACCTCTCCAGTCTCCTCAACCTGATTCCTACTCTCACTACAGATCACAATGTCATCTGCAAACATCATAGTCCACGGGGCCTCCTGTCTGATCTCATCTGTCAACCTGTCCATCACCACTGCAAATAAGAAAGGACTCAGAGCTGATCCTTGATGTAATCCCACCTCCACCTTAAACGGATCTGTCACTCCCACTGCAGTCCTCACCACTGTCACACTACCCTCGTACATATCCTGTACCACTCTTACATACTTCTCTGCCACTCCTGACTTCCTCATACAATACCACAACTCTTCTCTAGGCACCCTGTCATATGCTTTCGCCAAGTCTACAAAGACACAATGCAACTCCTTCTGACCTTCTCTGTATTTCTCCAATAACACTCTCAGAGCAAACATCGCAGCTGTAGTGCTCTTTCCTGGCATGAAACCATACTGCTGATCACTAATCATCACCTCCCTTCTTAACCTAGCTTCTACTACTCTCTCCCATAACTTCAAGCTGTGACTGATTAATTTTATCCCTCTGTAGTTACTGCAGCTCTGCACATCACCCTTATTCTTAAAGATAGGTACCAAAACACTTTCGCCACTCCTCGGGCATCCTCTGACTTTCCAAAATTTAATTAAACAATCTAGTTAAAAATCCCACTGCCATTTCTCCTAAGCACCTCCATGCGTCCATTGGGATGTCATCTGGGCCAACAGCCTTTCCATTCTTCATCCTCTTCATAGCTGCCCTCACTTCTTCCTTGCTAATCTGTTTCACTTCCTGATTCACTATCCCCACATCATCCAACCTTCTCTCTCTCTCATTCTCTTCATTCATCAGCCTCTCAAAATACTCCTTCCATCTACTCAACACACTCTCCTCTCTTGTAAGTACCTTTCCCTCACTATCCTTTATCACCCTTACTTGCTGCACAACTTTCCCAGCTCTGTCCCTCTGTCTAGCCAATCGGTACAGGTCCTTTTCTCCCTCTTTAGTGTCCAATCTCTCATACAACTCTCCATACGCCTTATCCTTAGCATTCGCCAACTCTCTCTTTGCCATGCGCCTCATCTCCTTATACTCATGTCTACTTTCTTCATCTCTTTGACAATCCCACTTCTTCTTCGCCAGCCTCTTCCTCTGTATACTCTCCTGTACTTCTTCATTCCACCACCAGGTCTCCTTGTCCTCCTTCCTCTGTCCAGATGTCACACCAAGCACCTTTCTAGCAGTCTCCCTTACTAGTTCTGCTGTAGTTACCCAGCTATTCGGTAACTCTCCACTGCTTCCCAGTGCCTGTCTTAACTCTTCCCTAAACTCCACTTCACAATCACCCTTTTTTAACTTCCACCATTTAATCCTTGGCACTGCTTTCACACTCCTCCTCCTCTTCTTGATCACTAACGTCATCCTACAGACCACCATTCTATGCTGCTTAACTACACTTTCCCCTGCCACCACTTTACAGTCTCCAATCTCCTTCAGACTGGCCCTCCTACATAGGATATAATCCACCTGTGTGCATCTTCCTCCACTCTTGTACGTCACCCTATGCTCCTCCCTCTTCTTAAAATATGTATTCACCACAGCCATGTCCATCCTTTTTGCAAAATCCACAATCATCTGACCTTCTGCTTTCCTCTCCTTAACACCATACCTACCCATCACTTCCTCATCCCCTCTGTTCACTTCACCAACATGCCCATTAAAGTCCACTCCAATCACTAGTCTCTCACCCTTGGGTACACTCACCACAACTTCATCCAACTCACTTCAAAATTTCTCTTTCTCATCCATCGCACACCCAACTTGTGAAGCATATGCACTAACAACATTCATCATTACACCATCAATTTCGAGCTTCATAAACATCACTCTGTCAGACACTCTCTTCACGTCTAAAACACTCTTGGCATATTGTTCCTTTAGTATAACCCCTACCCCATTTCTCCTGCCATCCACACCATGATAGAACAATTTGAACTCGTTTCCTAAACACCTGGCCTTACTTCCCATTCCATCTGGTCTCTTGCACGCACAATATATCAACCTTCCTTCTCTCCATCATATCAGCTAGCTCTCTTCCTATACCAGTCATACTGCCAACACTCAAAGTTCCTACCCTCACTGCTACACTCCTAACCTTCCTCCTCTCTTCCTGCCTTCAGGCATGCCTTCAACCCTCCTCTTCTCCTTCGGCCAACAGTAGCCCAATTTCCGTCAGCACCCTGTTGGCTAACAGTACTGGTGGCGGTCGTTGTTAAGCTGGGCCTCGACCGATCCGGTATGGAAATATGAAATTTTCGCACCATAAGTTATGTGGCAGAATTTTTACGCCGGATGCCCTTCATGACACAACCCTCCCCATTTATCCGGGCTTGGGACCGGCACAAAGAAATGCACTGGCTTGTGCATCCCCAGTGGCTGGGTTCTTCTTTTACCCTCTCTGGTTCTGGGAAAAGGACCTTGGAGGGTTCGAGAAATGGATACTGATGTCAAAAAGTGTCTTCCCATCCTCCTCACTCTGGACTAAGGTCTCTCTGATGGTCTTACCAAAGAGAGTAGAGCCATTATAAGGGGCATTGGCAAAGGACGCCTTGAAAGGTTCCAAAAATTGACATAACCTGAGCCAGGCGTTGCGCCTCATGGACACGCCGGACCTAGCCACCCTGGCCACTCCTTCAGTAGCATGTGAAAGGAGTCACATGGACGTGTTGGAGACTGCTTACAAAGTGGTCATCCTCGCGGAGAATGATGCCCTGACCTCCTGCGACATGGACTTAGGGGGACACTCCTCCAGCTCCTTTAGCAGGTCGCGTTGGAGTCTGGTGACATGGGCCAGATAGTTCAGCGCCCTAATTGAAAAGGTAGCTGAAGCGTAAACCCGCTTTCCCTAGGCAGTCCATCATCCACGACTCTCGGTCAGGAGGATGAACCGAGGAATCTCCTGGACAACTTCCTTCTTTGTGGCTGCTGTTACCACCATAGCGTCTATGGGGGAGCCTTTGTTCCATGCTGGTCTGTCTGTGGGGGACTCAAAATTTTGTCGGGTCTTTTTGGAACTGGTTCCATGGTGTCCGGCTCCTTCCATGCCCGCGAGGTGACCATATCCACCAAAGGATCCGTGGGAGGGGACACCCTGGAAGTAGACAGGCCCATGCCTAAAGCCTCCAGGAATACGGACTCATCAGAAGAAGGTTTGGGGGCAGACCAACCTCCCTGTTGGCGTAGGATGTCTTCAAAGGAGACATCCTTGGGAGGTGACCTAGGGAAATCTTCTCCATCATCCAAGTCCAAATCCTCAGTGAGGGATACAGGGGAGTCCAAGTGCCTCTTCCTGCACGTATGCTTGTGAGGCACCTCTCCGGTGCAGCTCTCCGGGGGGAACTTACACGCCACTTGTTCCTCAGGGGGAATCATCTGGGGCTCCTCGTTGACGGGCTGTCCCTCTGGTAAAATGATTGGGACCAATGAAAGAGCCAAGGGGGGTCTTGGTAGAGTCTGAGGGGGTAGTCAGGGGTCTCGATTCAGTGGAGAAAACCCTTTTTACCACGTCAAATACCGAAGGAGAGCGAACCTCCTGAGAAACTCTTTGGCCCTCTTCAAAAGGAACCTTGATGATTGGATGGGAGAAAGGAAATTCACCCCAGGGATCACGTCAGTCACCCTGCTAGACAGGGGTCCAGGGAAGTAAATAGTGTGGGAAGAAATAGCCAGGGAATTGTTACGGCTAGGCTTGTATAGACCCTAGGGCCGATAGCCTAGTACCAACCTATGAACCTATAAGAAGGCCAGTCTCCCAGACGAGAGAATCAGAGCCGGGCCCAAAGTGGACTGAGCTCCAAGGGAGGGAACTCGGCAAGACAAAGGCGGAGCCAATGAAAAAAGTTCCATTCCCTTGGATCCGACACGCAAGCACCGGCTCCGAGAGCGGCTCAGATCCTACATGCTCCAGGCAGCTGTTGGCGTCAAGGAAGGAGGTACCGTCGGCGTCGACCCCCTGACTAAAGCCATCCTCGAATCCGAATACTCCGAACCCGATGGACGGATCAGAGAAGGAGATATTGGCTGGATAAAAAGGAAGCAAGCTCCCCCTCCTGAAGGAGAGGGGGCTGGCAAGACCCCCATCTGGATCTGAGTACAGATGAACCTCCTCATCATTTTATCCATATCGACCTCAGACAAAGACCGGGTGGATCTCGACGATGTCACAGACTCCGACCTTGTGGGTCGGGGCACTGAGGCCCTAGAAGCTGAGCGTGTCGTCTCCGGGGAGAACCTTGGAGATTGGAGCCGAGGGGAGCCATGGATCCTTAACGTTTTGACTGGAAAAGGGAGGTCCGGAGACCTCTTATGCTTTTCCCTCGATTTTGACTCTCTCTCCTTCTCTCTGCCCCTTTTCCGCTCTGCTTCCACAAGCTTTTGTACAAGAGATTGAGTCCCAGCCTGGGAGGAAGGAGAAGCCAGGGGAAGAGAAGAAGGGGAGGCGGCCACAGCAGCCACTCTGACCAAAGCTGAGGCAGCAGTCTTGGAACGGGGAAGAAGGCCTTTTAGGGCCAACTTGGCCTTCCTATCTTTAATGGCACGCAGGTTGAACCCCACGCATATATTACAGTCTATTCTCAGATGGGCCATGCTCAAGCACATAACACACAGTGTGTGGCCATCTGTAAGGGATAACTTATGGCCACACTCAGTGCATCTTTTGAAAATAGGCTTGTCAGCAATACTGTCAGAAGAAAGAATAACTAAAAAAGAAAATGTTATTTATTTCTTTCTGAGAATACAAACTCACCACACTCACACTAAGAACACACTGAGGGGGGAGGGAAAAGATACACACAACTACTCTAACTAAGCTAACTATCCTAAAAGATATAAAATCGACACACCAAGCGAGGGGAAGAGAAAGGGAAACCTACTCTATCACTATCTAAACATTTTTAAGGAAAAAAAGAGATATTTTTAAAGTCTTTACCCACTTGAAAACCTGGAGCACTAGAAATCACGATGCATAAGCTATTCACGGCAAACGAGATCTGGGGGTTGGAAGGTAGTGGAGGTGTATTATGGGTAAGGGGAGGAGCTCGGAGCAGACGCTAGTAAAGTTGCCGGCTCGGATCCGATACGGATCCAGTATCCCACAGGTTGAAGACCAAATGAAGAAAACTACTTCAATCACTTAATTCATAACTGAGAACTATTAACCTGGATATCAGTTTAAAATTATCACATGGGGACACAACAGGACCTACAAAAAATCATTCATAGTGGAGAAAAATCAATACTCATTATCCATCTTAAATCTGAAATTAATTTATTTATTATCATATCATATCACACAAATATATTATTTGTGATATATTACATCACAGATAATATATGTGTGATATAATATGACAAAAAATTGGGCATGCTACAGAGTTTCCACTTCAAATCTGTTAAGGGTAAGAACTACTGGCTATTTAAAACTTTTGCTTCCAATGCTCTGCATCAGTTTAAAACAGCCCCTCCACACACCCACATTCTTAAATTTCACTTTTTTTGAAATAATTATGGCTGAACTTAGAGTTCTGGACAATACTGCAATTCAGCACCAGGTCTTAAGCCAGACATTCCCCACTTACAAATTCTAAAATATATTTCATTCCTACTTGATTATTCATTCTTGCACTTTTAGATTTTCTTTGTAGCTGTAAGATTAATTATGACTCTTTTCTTTTGCCTGATCCTTATAAGAAAAAATCAATCGCAAAGGTATTTATTATCCATCTATTAGGATCATTACACTCAATGTTTTATCCGTGTATTTGTGGGCACAACTTTTAAATTTATCTAGTGTCATTCCAACTCATAAAACAGATTTCTTTTTTCTTGTTCCCACATACTTTGCTATGACTTAATAAATGTTAACAGCACCCTCTAAGTTTTTCCTTAATTCCCACATTTTCTTTCCCTATGCTTAATAAATATCCTTACTTTTAAATAGAGACCATTCCACTTTACCCCTCACTTTTAATGGACTTTAATGTAGTTTACTATTTTAATTAGTGCCATTTTTAGTTATTTTATAATTTACCCTGATTCTGTTTGCTAGTACTGGACTTCCCACCTCCTTTAGAGACTGCACTCCATCTGTTTATTAGCCATATTTTAATAGAACTTTCACCTCATTAACTAATTTTATTTTAAATCTTTTATTTTTCCAAAAGGATTTATGCTCCATTCAATCTGATACTGATTTTTTTAACATCCATAGCAACCCATAACCCATGTTTGATCCACATTCATGGCTTTTAAGGCTCTTTTCAATTTCTAAATTCTCGCACCTGCCAACCCCCTTTTTTCTGGACTTGCAACCAAGTTTTCCTGTAATTCCTTGCATTCCCTGAAAATCTTTCAAAATTACTATGAAGCAATACATTCCATGTGGATATACAACCCAGAATCCTCTGATGTTTGTCCCCACAACCATAATAGGCTACGAATTAGAATATAGTTAATTTTTGACCCTTACCCATAAAACCTATTCTTTCCTCGATTCTTATAATTGACTCCTACTCAAAATTCCTGGGTATTGCACCCTTTGGACTGTGCATTCTAGGGTTGTAGGCTTCTAACGGTTTAATAACATGTTTGACCACATACCTTAAAAACCTTAATCCTTAACACATGCAATAACAGCAAATAAATTATAGGCCTCGAGACCCAACTAGCACATTCATTAGTTTACTTTTAGGAGGTGTACATTTTAATATTTCAGTTAGGCAGATCTGAAGAAGCTTCTTGCAAAAACACTGTTAGGACACCTTACAAATTAAGAACTTATTATTGCTTATTTTTTCTCTGCTCAACAGTGGCACAGGAAAATAACTTTCTTGGGTGGCATAAGCCAGGGAGCCTTGTTGGCTAGGCTTACGTAGGCCCTTGGGCCGACAGCCTAGTACCTACCTATGAACCTATGAACTAAATATTTCCTTTTCTTATGATGATCCTTCAAATATTTTTTTAATTCACTCCATATAAGAAATCAATTAATTTAGAGACAAAGGCAGCCTTATACTCTACTGATTTAAAATCAAGATTTACATTACACTGGCAGTACTTTCATCTTTTAAACTTACTAGTATTTTAGTGACTACTCTTATAGTTATGCAATAATAGTTACTAAGTATCTTGAAAGTTGATTGGTTGATACTGAAATTTTATATTAAGCTCGAGACAATAGACTAAAGTGGAATTCTGGCGCACTACAGGGCTTTCACTTCAAACTTATTTAAGGGAAGAGAGCCACTGGCTACTTTTAAACTTTTGCGACCGATACAGTGGATATAAAAAAGTTTACACACCCCTCTTAAATGCCAGGTTTTTGTGATATAAAAAATGAGACCACAATAAATCATTTCAAAACTTTCCCCACCTTTAATGTGACTTATAACCTGCACAATTCAATTGAAAACAAACAAATCCATTAGGGGAAAAATATAAAAAATAAAAAATGTACAATAAGCAAGTTGCATAAGTGTGCATACCCTTAAACTAATACTTTGTTGAAGCACTTTTTGATTTAATTACAGCATTCAGTCTTCTTGGGTACACACCTAGTATCAATTAAAGAGACTCTGATTAACCCCCAATAAAGTTCGGCTGACATTTACTCAGTTGTCTGCTACAGCAAAAACCATGGTTCGCAGAGAGCTTATAAAGTATCAAAGGGATCTTATTGTTGAAAGGTACCAGTCAGGAGAAGGGTACAAAAAAAATTCCACAGCATTGGATATACCATGGAACACAGTGAAGACAGTCATAAAAAAGTGGAGAAAATATGGGACAACAGTGATGTTGCAAAGAACTGGACGTCCCTCCAAAATTGATGAAAATACAAGATGAAAACTGGTCAGGGAGGCTGCCAAGAGACCTACAACAACAATGAAGGAGCTGCAGGAATTTCTCGCAAATACTGGTTGTGTACTACATGTGACAACAATCTCCTGTATTCTCCATATGTCTGGGCTATGGGGTAGAGTTGCAAGATGGAAGTCTTTTCTTACACAGAAAAACATCCAAGCCCGGCTAAAATTTGCAAAGCAATACATCAAGTCTCCCAAAAGCATGTAAGAAAATATGTTATGGTCTGATGAGACCAAGGTTGAACATTTTGGACACAATTCCAAAACGTATGTTTGGCACAAAAACAACACTTCGCATCACCAAAAGAACACCATCCCCAATGTGAAGCATTGTGTTGGCAGTATCATGCTTTGGAATTGCTTTTCTTCATCTGGAACTGGGGCTTTAGTCAAGGTGGAGGGAATTATGAACAGTTCCAAATACCAGTCACTTTTGGCCCAAAACCTTCGGACGTCTGCTAGAAAGCTGAAGTTGAAGAGAAAGTTCACCTTTCAACACGACAATGACCCCAAGCATACATCCAAATCAACAAAAGAAAGGCTTCACCAGAAGACAATTAAAGTTTTGGAATGGCCCAGCCAGAGCCCAGACCCAAATCCAATAGAAAATCTGTGGAGTGACCTGAAGAGGACTGTGCACAAGAGATGCCTTCGCAATCTGACAGATTTGAAGCGCTTTTGCAAGGAAGAGTAGGCAAATATTACCAAGTCAAGATGTGCCATGCTGATAGTCTCCTACCCAAGAAGACTGAATGCTGTAATTAAATCAAAAGGTGCTTCAACAAAGTATTAGTTTAAGGGTGTGCACAATTATGCAACCAGCTTATTGTAAGTATTTTATTTTTTTATATTTTACCCCTAACAGATTTGTTTGATTTTCAACTGAAATGTACAAGTTATAAGTCACATTAAATGTGGGAAAAGTTTTGAAATTATTTATTGTAGTCTCATTTTTTATATATCACAAAAAAACTGGCATTTTAACAGGGGTGTGTAAACTTTTTATATCCACTGTATGTTATACTTGTTTAAACCAGTCCCTCCACACTCCCTCATTCCTAGCTTATTTTGTAAGAAAAAAATTGTAACTGAACTTATTTTTTTTGTGTGCAACACTGGAATTCAGAGCTCATCTTCCATTAAACCATTTTCTTAGACTACGGTTTCCAGAGTCTTTATTAATGAACTGTTCACTAAGCTGTTTTTATTACTTTATTGATCCTAACACATACTTTGGATTTTAGATCGATCATGGTTTACTTGGTTAAAGGAAAACTCCACCTTCTGCTACAGTTTAACTCAAGTCTTAGGTTCCTTTTCTCCCTACAGTATGATCCCAGAATTGTCTAAGTACCTAAAACCTGGTTGTACTTTAAAACTTTCATTTCCTCACTTTGGTATCAAAGGAAGGGAAAGACCACCCACTTTTTTAAGCTTAACATCTCACATAAGCTGCGGAAGAATTTGTTTACACCTGCATGACATACCAAACACAGAAATTTATAGTCAGGAGCTCAGTCTGCTGTAAATGAAACAGAGAGGTGTGAAACTGTTTTCCACTGTCTTTATTGCAGAGAGAGGGAGAAAACTTACACTGATTCACAGCTACTTCCAATGCAGACATGCCTTTCAAAGCAATTAGACCAGTCAATGGCTCAAAGCAGGTGTCACCTCTTTTGACAAATTTACATAAGCAGCAGCAAAGTATTGAAATGCTAATCTTGAAACTTTAAATATTTGCTGTTTATACTGCTTTACACTTTGAGATGACTTGATGGGAAATAGAAAATTCGCCCCGGGGATCACTTCTGTGAAACTGCTTGAAAGTGGCACAGGAAGATAATTTTCTTGGGTGGCGAAAGCCAGGGAACCTTTTTGGCTAGGCCTATATACGCCCCAGAGCCAATAACCTAGTACCTACCTATGAACCTATGAATGTAGTATCAAAGATGTCTGTGACATTTCGAGAAAAGTCAGAAATACCTTTTCTTGTAAAGTACCAGCACATTTACCAAAGTGTGGGGGGAGAGGCTGCCAATTCATTTTGAACTACAAAAAGATACTTTGAACAAAGGTCTCCAATTCAGCGACTGTTTTAGTTGCAGCTGCATAATTCCTTAGTATACTGTAAAACAGGCCTTGAGACACACACAAATGAGGGCCTTTCAAGAAATAAAAAAAGCAGTCTTGATACAGACAGTATATAAGATGACCGTGACTGACACTAATCTCATTATATGTCAATGGCATGGGAATACACAACTACTTCCTTATGTCTAGCATGACTCACATAAAGAAGACCTGAAATGGATTATGGAAAAGAGAAAGGCTTGAATAAAAATAAGATCTTTCGGGCATACAAGGCAATCTTAGACCCAAGCCTTGATGGGACTGCTGCATATCTGCAAGTCAATCTACACTCGAGTAACCCGCATGAGCGGTGTCAACCTGGTATGTGATATCAATAGAACTTGTTGGCGGGACAGATTTGTATCCCAGAGACTCCCCCATCTGTGAAACAGACTCCCACTCCACATCAAAGTACCTCTTTAGCCCTTTTTAAGTGCAACTTGGATAACTGGATGGGAAACAGAAAATATATCCCTGGGATTCTACCCGTGTCCCTGCAGGACAGGGGCACTGGGTGCTGACTTGGCTATGCATAGGCTAAACTCTTGGATAGGCTTATAACGGCCTCAGGGCCAATGGCCTAGTAACTTCCTATGATCCTATTTACACACTGATATGTCACGCCCCATTGACAGCCATTTTGCAGAAAACATATTGAAATTCTATAAGAAGCAGTCACAGTGATTTTGAGGCATTTAAAAAACTCAGAAAACAGAGAGAGAGAGAGAGTGAAAAATTGATTTTTTTAGTTCTAAGGTGGAGCTTTCCTTTGACCTCGGAAGCAATTTGCAACACAGAACACAGGAGTTTTTCTTAGGCTTGTGCAACTGAAACTAGTCAGGATCTTTTAGTCTCTGTTGCATAGGGGCTTTACCATCCTGATTTTTTCCTCAAGTTTATTTACTGACTTCGTCATTCCAATGACTAGGGTAGCTGAAGTTTTCTGTTATCTTCGGCCCTATTTCATCAAGCGCCCTTAAAGGGTGTTCATTGTGTTGGTTTCAAATATATTTGGGAATATTTTTATAAGTTTTGATAAAGTAGATAGTGGCTAACTGATATGGCTGATACTCACATATTCTGTATTCCTCTCATTTAAACAACAGCACTTTCTGCTACACAAAAACATACAAAAAATTATGAAATTATTTAATAGCACATTTTTGAAAAAAATATTTTCATTAACTATTAGATGCCGAGATTTTTTTAATTTTACAAATCAACAGCTCATCCAATTCAGTATATACTATTCAAAAAGGACAACTAAAAAAAGTAGCACTACATGCATACTATATAAAGAGGCCAAAAATAACATGCAAATATGGCAACCATTTCAAAATTGTGTCTCAGTGGCTTGCTCACATCCATTAAAAGTAAATTCTACATTGTATTAATGAATAGATCTGCTTCAAGTTATCAGAGAATTATTAAAAAAGGTTTAATTTAAACCTTTTTAACAGTTTTCACATCTCAAGTTTTAACTTTCTAAAGTAACAGGTGATGATATAACTTGTCAAATATATGATTTTTGACTGCACAAACCTTCACTGCTTTACTTAACCCAAATCAATGACTTCTGAAAGCACAGACTTTCACTACCTTTATTATCCAAGGCAACTGCTATTTTATTTATTGGGTACTTTCTAGTTATGGGACAAACTTACACAATCTCATGGATTTGACTGCAAAAAATATCCAATGCAAGTATGATGCTTTTATTTCATTAACCAAGTTATGCTGCAAATGTTACTTAACTGTAAAGGAATCTTAAACCCCAATATCAACCCCATGCTTGGCTTCTGTGCAAACTCCAGCCAAGCAATAGTTTAAGAGAACTATAATTTGACAAAACTAGCAGATGAAAAAAAGGCAAAATATTAAATTATTTCTCAGGGAAGGAAAACCTTTGACTTCATTTATAAGATTAGTTTATACCAAGATCAACATAAGCTGTCAACATCACAATTACAGGCCTTTTAGGCATTCACCTTGCACACTTTTTCCTTCAGATGATCTATATGACAATATCAAGTAAATGGACTACAAAATGTTGGAATCAACTGCATCAGTCCATATTTTGGGAACATAAATTATTTAGTTGACTGCATTGTACTACTTAATCTTATCCTAGTGCAACGCACTACCTCTGGTACCATCCAACTTTTCACATCAAACACTGTATTGCTGCAAATTACTTTACAGATGGTGATCTTTCCAAAAGTAGTGGGATTATCAGCTCTATGAAAGGGAAATTAAAGCTATCTGGCAGGGGTAAGAAAAGCTAAATAGACTACGAAAAACAAAAGGCAAGGTGTCAGTGGGTACAACTGGCAGATGCCAATTGAGTATTAATGCAGACCAGCATTCATCTCTGACTGATGTTGCACTGCATTTGATATTTGGGTTTGACAGTCTCAGCACTATGTGTGTAACATAAAAGTCAGACTGCAGCAAGACACTTGTTACATCTGTAA